>NW_016910066.1:94353-128156 GCF_001483705.2 Eufriesea mexicana
ATATAATTTTAAAATATAAAAAATTAATTATAATATGAATATAAATGCAATTATATTGACATTTTCAACTAATATCGTTGTGAGCTAATTGTTTTACATAAATAAGGGAGAAAAATCCTATTGACTTGTTATAGCCATTACAATTTTAATAGGGTTTGACTGAAAAATTCAATTATATTGGCATTTTCGACTAATATCGTGGTGAGCTAATTTTTTTACATAAATAAGAGAGAAAAATCCTATTGAATTGTTATAGCCATTATAATTCTAATAGGATTTAATTAAAAATATATAAATAAGCTAAATTAAGCTTGTAGATTCATAATCTATTGATATATTTTTTAATATTTTATGTAATATGAAATTGTAAAATTCTATAGGTTTAATAACCAATTGAATAGATATGTTTGTAGTACTGTATAGATGGCTATATGCAATTGGATCTGATCGATAGCTGATCTATCTAATAGGTTATAAAATTATAAATGAGTGAGTAACACATAAGCGTAATATTACATTAACCGTGACACAAGCAATCCAAGATACAAGACCCGTGAATCTCAAGCAGATGTCAATAAACGTGCAACGTGGTTCGAATAACGAGAATTCAAGTACAATACATCGCGGCGCTCCGTGTCATCATATCAAATAGCGGAGTGCTGCATTCGCAAATCTGTTTCCGCCATGTGAGTTATGTCTAAGCATCTCTGATACTGATATGTGAATTATGCATACGCAAATGTGAATTCGTAATATGAGAAATGCGTACTCATATCCGATTCTGGTATCTGAGATCTGCACACAAAAAACTGATTTACCGGTGTGAGAAGTGCGTATTCAAATCTGTTCCTGGTATTTCAGTTCTTCGTACGAAAAACTGATTTCACGATGTGAGAAATGCATACTCGTATTTGATTCTGGTGTTGGAGATCTGCGTTTGCCTATGCTATTCTGCAATGTCATATATGTGTATGCATCGGTAATACTGATGTCTGAATTCTGCATAAGCAAATCTGATTTCGCGATCTGAAAAGTACGTATTCATATCTGTTTCTGGGATCTCAATTCTGCATTCGCAAAGTTGACATTACAATTTCAGATAAGCGTATTCATATCTGATTCTGATATCAGAGATCTGTATACGCAGATCTGACTCCGCAAAGTCAAATTTACGTATGCTCATTAGATACCGCGTTATCAACCGTGCGTATTCATATTTGATGCTGGTATCTGAGGTATACATATGCAAAACTAATTGGAGTTTTGTCATGTACTCGCGATTTTATCCGATTTCGAATGTATACCGCTGTATTCGCTGCTTCTTCCCAAAAAATGTGATTTAATTTAGAATCAATCAATATCGTTCTGGTTGTTTCGATCATCGCCCTGCTCGCTCTTTCTGCAATTCCGTTACATTCAGGAGTTTTCGAGGAACTTGGCTCGTGATTAATTCCTTTTGAATCAAATCAATTTTTTAATCTTTTCCGAGATTACCTCTCCACCGTTATTGGACCTATTTCTCTCCAATCGTAACTGCGTTAGATTTTCTTTTAATTTTATTATTCCTTTTTATTCTTCAGCAGCTTCACTTTTATCCCTTAGTAGCTGTATAAACATCATTCTCGAATAATCATCCGTTGACGATAAGTATTTTTTACTTAATATATAATTTTTCTTTCCATACAATGAGAGTTTGATTGGACCTATCAAATCTGTATGCCACTGTTCCATTACACGTTTTGTTCTCCTTGCATTATGTCGCGGATATGACTTTTTACATGCTTTCCCTTCCACGTATGATTCGTATATCTTTTTCCAGGAACTATTCATTCCCAATGCCAGATTTTTTTTCTCATTTCTTCTATGGTGTCTTTATTTGGATATCCTAATTATGCCATATTTTATTAATCGTTGACACCGCCGCAGTTCTCTCGTGGTTTACAGATGTCCTTACATAGTATGCATCTTGCTTTCTCACTACTGTCATTTGAATTCCATCGAATTTGTTGTACACTATCGTTCCATACTTATTAAAATTTATATCGTATCCATGATCTGTTATCTTCGCAACTAAAAGTAAGTTGGAATTCAATTCTGGCACGCATAGTACATTCTCTAATTTCACATCGTTATTATTAGAAGCCTGTCTCATAGCGACATTAGCAATTCCCTTCGAGGTTAATACCTTTCCTTCGTTGTCTTCCATACCAATTTGCCGTTCTTCTTCAATAAAATTATCACACATTAATTCTTTATAAGTCATGTGATTTATAAATCCGGAATCCAACAGTCACATATAATAATTATTACTCTTATATTCGTTCATTTCATTTTCATTAATCTCACTTACAATTTCTCCTTTTTTGGAATTTCCCTTACTCTAAGTACCACTTCTTCCCACGTATTCAACCTGGATTTGTCCCTTCCACGATATCGTCTATCATTTCGCTCACGATATTCACCTTGAAAATTTCCTGCAGGTCCTCTTCCTATTAGTGGAGCGTTTTTTTTTTTGGAGGTGACCTGGTGGAGCAATTCGCTACAATGTGATTAAATCCCTGACAGTTGTAGCATCTTTGCTTCGGTAACAATCAGCTGCCATGCGTCCTTTGATGCCGCAGTTGTAACAGTTACCGTCAGCTCTAGTTTCCTCTTTCGCTTACCTCACTGTTTCATACTCTCTGCTTGTTCTTTTTTTTTCTTCTTCTTTTCTCTTTGCTCTTCTTACTTCTTCCTGTTTCGACGTAAGTCTTATATCCTCTAGTATTCCCACGTTAGAGTCATATTCGGGTCAAAATCTTCGTAAAATATACATTTTAAATTAATAATCTTCAATGTTCCTTCCCAATTGGATATACTGGTTCTTTAAACCTTCCGTCCTGTTCAGAAAAGTTTCTACCGTTTCGTCTTTCACCATCTTCATATTTGCAAGTTCGATATACACTTGCAGACAAAAGTTAAGAAACAACGTAATCATTTGGAAATTTCGGTATATCCTCTGTCTTCTAAGATAAATAGGTTGAAACTAAAAATAGCATAATAAAATAACAATACATACATGAATAAGCAATGAGTTTTTTTCGACCATACTTGTGCAAGGACCACAATTAAATTAAATCGAAGGAATAAGACAAAAGCTGTGTGACATAAGTTAAAAAACATACATTGTTTAATTTATATAACGACTTTAAATAAAAACAACGACATGCAGATATCTGTAATTTTTATAACAGTCTCATAAGATGTTGGATAACTCTTGAATTTGAGGATTAGATGGCATCTGCATGGTATTGATTCAATTAATCGAACACAAAGCTCAGCTGATATTTCTGACCATATTATCGTGATATTTTCCATTAAATCTATTTTGTTGGTAAATGAATGACTTTCCAATTGACGTCCAACGTAATCCCACAGATGTTCAATTGAGTTCAAGTTCGGGGTTTGACTTGACCACTTGATCACATTAACATTTTGTTCTTCTGCAAGGAACATCTTAACTAATTGTAAGTTAAAAGAATGTTTGGGGTCGTCATTACGTTGAAATGACCACTCTGATAAAATTTTTTCATTGGCAAATGGCACCATATGATTTTGTAAGTTGTCGCAATACACAAATCTATCGATTGTTTCTTTTATAATATTTGTATTAATGGACCAATGCCGCTATACGAAAACCGACCCCACACCATTACTTTACCACCACCAAATTTTACTGTTGATTTTAGTATTTAGTATTTAACATCAAATCGCTGTCCAGTAGGGCATCGCGCATTATTATTAGAGTCATTTCTTAACAGGTTGAACTTACTTTCATCACTCCATAGAATTTTTAACCATTTAGTAGTAGTTCAATTAAGGTATTCTTTAGCAAACTCCAACCGAGCTGCTCTATTTTTCTTCCACGCAAGTGGTTTCTTGCATTCCTTGCGTAATAAAAAGATTATTTTTATCTAAACGACAGCTAACTGCCCTGCTATGAATGTTTTCCAGGCCCAGTTGATTTTTAATTTCAGAAGCAGTGTAAAATGGATTCGACTTCTAGAACCTTGCAATTCGACGACCTAGATTTTCAGTTGTTTATCGCAGGCTGCCAGTTCGTGGTGCTGTTTTAACAGTTCCATATTCGTCAAATCGTTTTATAATGCAAAGTGATAATGCAACGATTCACAATAAATACTTTTGCTATGTCAATATTTTCCTTGCCCTTCTTAAACACTTTAACTACTTTCAGTTTTTCAACGTCTATTAAATGTTACCTTCTTGTTATATTTAACGCAAACTATAATATGAACTACACTCAGCGATGCCAGAAAGGGAACTAATTGTAAGTGTTTCGGAATATGTTTTCTTGCATTATGATCTCAACTTATTGTGAGTACGTTGTATGTTTCTTGATTTATATCACGCAGCTTTTGTCTTATTTCTTCGATTCAATTTAATTGTAGCCCTTGCACATGTATGTTCGGAAGAAAGCTCATTATTTGTTGATATATAAAATGTTATTTTATTATGCTATTTTTAGTTTCAACCTATGTATCTTAGAAGATAGAGAATATACCGAAATTTCCAAATGATTACGTTGTTTCTTAACTTTTGTCAGTAAGTGTACTATGCGTGGCTGAAAAGAACTCATCTGAGAAACTTGTAGGACCGAATCCCCACCAACCCAACCATTCAACCCAACATCATAGCAGAAGTAGAGTAAAGCGCTTCCCTTATTAACAGAACTGATCCCTTCCTATTAGCTCAGTCATAGAACACCATGTGAGAAAGAAAGCGAACGAAACAACGAAACAAAGTGAAACAGCCTCAACAAATAAATGCAAGAGCGTAGATTCATCCCAAAAGTATATTAACTTCAGATTCTTCTGATGAACACATGATTATTTGCAATTACTAATTACTAATTAGCACCTTGATTAACTTTCTATTGCTTTATGCAGCAAACGTGCTGTACTATACATATATTTTTTATATTTATGTTGTATCGTATGATTTTTTTAAACAGTTATCTAGTATGATGCAATTACATAATTAATTTATCATAAAAAATACTTCTTAAATTTTAAATCAATTTTCATAAATAATGTTAATTATTATTACTTTTGTACTCCTTTGTCTTATAAATCTTCTGAGCTATTGTCATCTGATTCCTTATCCGACTCACTGCTTTGTATTTCCAATCTTCAATTGCGTCTTCCATCATTCTATCTTTCGTCCAATATTGGTGTTTCAGTGTTGCCTCATGTTTACAGAATCCTTTCCAATCGTGGAAACGACACCAATAGAACGATAGTGTCATTTCGTTTATTGTCTGGCGTAGTAGTGCTTCCAATTCATTGTAAGTTAACCCTGAGGTAACATTTCTTTCGTATATTTTTCGTTCAATTGTGCTAATTCTATAGAGTTGAGGTCACACATATATGATGGCAGTCTCTATACACTGTGACTATGTATTTTCAGAGGCTCGTCAATTTTAAAAGTCTTTTCCAATTTTTTATGCCCCTCTATATATTCTGATAGTTCCAGTTTCCTCATTGTTTCAACATGGGGTACATTATTTTCTATTAACCACGCCATCATACTTTTCTTCGTAGCGTATAACGATGGAGATTTATTCACTTGTACGCTGTGATATAGGGCATTATCCATAACTATTACGGTAGCTAACAGAATGTTAAGTAGTAATTTTTCCCTAATCCATTTTTCGAAGTTATTTGCATTCATTTGACTATGATAGTTACCTGTCGTTGACCTCGATTTAAATATAAGAACTATCCCATCCACAAATCCCCTTTTTCCTCCTGCGTGAACTACTATTAAGCGATGAATTTCACTTGGACTTTTTAAAACACCTAGTGTGTCTTCATTCTGCCAGCATTTTCCATAACGCAAACTGTTGTCTATCCATAAGTATTTAATATTCCGCCCTTCTGTTTTATAATAATTTAAAGCTTTTAAATACTTTATTCGCCAATTTACAATTTGGTCTTTCAATCAAGATCTTCCCGATATTATTGCTTTTCTTATATTTATATCCCATGCTTTTTAAAAGTCTATAAAGTACTATGTATGTACTTTGTCCATAGAAAATACATTCTTTCCCGTATTGCAATTAATAATTTGAGAGCTGTCGGAACAATCTTCTTCTCGACGTAAAATTCATTAATTTTTTCTCTTATTATTTTCTTATGTTCCTCGGAGCAATGAAATTTTTTCTGCATGTGTCGTAGGCATTTTTACTTGGCGATGATAATAATTCTTCTCCCGATGTAGAGGCTTCCTTTCTAATTCTATAGATTATTCTTTCGGAAACACCAACATTATCTACTGCAAGCGTTGTGGCTTGTCATATTGGATGGAGAAATTCACCCTTCCTTGCTTCTTCATTACATTTATTAAGAATCCTCTTTGCCATATTTCTTGCTTCACTATGCACTGTTTGCCCTTTCTTCCGTGCGTCCATTTTTTTCAGTTTTATTGCACAATTACTATCACACGTTAACACATAAATGTCAAAATTGTTACTTATCACTATAACTACACATATATCGTAACTTAAATTAAACTAAACTAAACTAAACTAAACTAAGTTATAATATTATACTTAATACTGAATAAAATAATAGTATTACGACTACTAAATAAAAAATTCTGTATGTAAAAATTCTTGCTCAATGTTGTTCACGCGTAGATTGCTAACGGAGAACTGTTAGTTTGGGCATTGCAGTGATCTCTAACAGAGTCACCTTTTCTTTACTTCCATGTTTAGCAAAGGCCTTTTATTTTCAAAAGTCTTCTTGGGTCATTTCCAGTCATAAATTTTTTAACCCTGTAAAGTCCTTCGACATTCAATACTAATGTGGTTCCCAGTCGCTGTTTGTTGCCAGGCATTTGGACTAATTGTATGAAACGCAGCCACATGTTTTGTGTATTGTCCTGCGTTTCACTTCTTCCCATGTTGCAAAAAAATAATGTTAAATTTAAGATATTGATAACTTTCTTTATTTTGATAATAGAATGTTTTTGTCAGTTTTATAAAACAAGACAACAAATATCTACAAAAATATTTTTAAATTGCGGGATATACTTTTCATAATAAATTGAATAATTCCATCATATGAAATGTTCATTGCGATCAAATAATTTAAAATAATAAATATGTCGCTCATTTATGAAACGGAACGTATTAAATATGTGTTCAATATTTATGAAGTATGAAATTGAAAATAATCATGTTTTGCTCTCATGTTTGCAGACTAGCAATGTATTATTCGAGCATAAGAATTTTACGGATATCTTACACCTACGTTAACGTATCATGTTACCGAACTTGGAGGTAGTAGTTTTGGGAATGTCACAGAAGAATGTGTATTACTAACAAGAGTGTAGGCAGATAGGCAAGTGGAATACCCCTCTTGTCTCGCAACCGAACTAGTTGACTTCTTTTCAGCCACGCACAGTACATATATATCGCGCCTTTAGTTCTTCCGTTTCCGTAGCCATATCTTGCTTAATTGTCAACGATAATTTTTCTGCACCTTTTATCCTATTATACCTTAATAACTGTGCCTTGGTCATTGTATTAATCATAATTGTCCTAACTGCATAATTGTTATCAACGCATTCGTCCCAATTTTTGAGTTTCTCTTCGTAGTTTTGCTCACCCTCGATTGGTTTCTTCAATGATTTTGTACCGATTACGTTCTTCGACTATCATTTCAATCGTAAGATTCCATCTATTTTCTCTTTCCACATGGAATAGTTGGAATTGTCAAGCGGCTCAACGTTCGCGATATTCCATCTATCGGCCATCTTCGATCTTTCTAGAATATTCTTCGGAATGTTAATTCCCAACCACGAATAACCACGCTCTGCTATAAACTCTTAGTATTGGATATTATATTTAAAATGCATGTATTAAATATTTATTAAATAATATTATAGCACAGTTAAATCAGGACAATTATGAAGGCAGTCAATATATAATCTTCATTGTCGCCAAACTTACAAATATAGATAAAGAAATAATAGGTATCAGTAAATGACATACAGATATCGAATCAGTCCGTAATTATGTGTCATAAATCATTGTATTTAGTTCATATGTGGATGTTTATATGTTTAATCGCCAGTGAAACATGATTAAACAAATAAACAAACAAAATAATTTTCTATTCAAGGGCAATAAGAAGAAGTCTATTCGTCCGGGGCTTCTTGGCGCTTGGCAGTTTTAAAAGATATAAACGCAATTCCTATGATCAATTCATGAAATCTTAAATGAGGAATTAATTTATGCGTTCAAAAGAAGACTAAAGACATTTAATTTCTTTTTTCTATTATAATAGAAAGTGATTATGATCTCTAGAAATGTGAGAGCCTATCTACATTTCTTAAGAATTAATTTTTTGAAAAAACAAGGAACAGGGAAAAAACAAGAAAGAAAAACTAGCGAATACTTTTCATATACTTGTGATGTGAGCTTAAATTACTAAAGCTCTTAAAAGCAATATTTGGCATAATAACTGAGTTAGATGAAAAACTATGGAGCAAAAATTTTATTTAAGTTTATTTTTGTCTTCTTCCTATTTATTATTCGACAAGCTATCACATCGCTCTTTTCTCCTTCCATAATCTCCAAACACTATAATTATCTCCGTAGCTAACTTATAAGATATTTTGTAACATCACCTTCGCTAATAAAGTCTACTGGTGTAACATCAACTTGACAAAGTCCACTTCACAAGTCAATCCATTCAAGTCCTGTCACCGGAGGTTGATATCATATAGGTTAAATATTACGAGAAAGGAATTATAAATTAACAATAATATAGCCACAAATATAGCCACAAAGGTTTAATTCACAACTTTACTGATTACTCTATTTACAATCTCTAATTTAAACATGTAGAAGACATGCAGCTTTTAAGTTTTCCCTTTTCTTGTTTAATAATTCTTGATTAATAATTTCAAGATAAAATTACTTTCATAAGCTTTTACTTTCACATAAGCTAAATTAAAAGGGAAATTATATATAATTATTGCAAAACGATGATACTTCACGTAGTTAGACGTGACCACGGGGTAGCATTCAACTCAACGATTTTAAAGGAGAATGATAAAAGAAGACCATTTTCTACATTGCCTGGAAGTGAAAAATTCCTTCCGTTCTTATAACAGCATCTTTCAAGAAAGAAAAAATTCCTTTACCACTTTGCCACGAAATTATGGAAAAGTTGTGAAAAATAAGTCAAATTATGTGAAAATGAGACTGATCGAACATACTCGAACATCATGTTTCTTCGTCTTTTTATTCGGATACTGAATCATGTTCAAAATAATTATCGAGTGTCTCAGCTAGCAAATGAACCAAAGATTCGAATTAAGCAATGCCGAAATACCAAGCTTTGTTAAATGCGAACAACACATAGCAACGCGTGTCTCAACTTGTATCCACATGTGCGTACAAGAATGACTTCCAGTCCGACTTTGCTTCGAACTATTAATATCAATATAAAATATTTGATAGTATTCGAATGCCTTGGATGCAGTTTTTAGTTTTCGGTAAAATGCTGAAATTTCGTACTATTATAACTTGGTATTTTGATAATTCACGCGATACGATATTGCAATCTTTTGATAATCTAAGCCATATGATTGTGTTGCAATTTAGAAATAAAAATTATCGGATTATCCGCCATTTGTGAGATACTTTGAATGTTATAACATGTTATTTTCACATATTTCTGCAATGTATTCCAAGTAATACTCGTATTGGTACTACGTATAGCACATGCATACCAGTTTGGTCGCTTTTGTTATTAGTTCAATGATCTACAACTGATGCGAGATTTCAGAATGATCCGACATTTGTTACGCTTTATATGTTTTTGCTTGTTATTAACACGAATTTCTGTATCATTTGACGGACACTGCGTGTTTCATATGGATTATGGTACACAAATACCAGTTCGGAATATCGCGTTATAAGTATAATGTTGTTGTTCCTCATATCTTATTTCAGAGTATCCACCACTTGTGACATATTCCGATCGTTATAACTTATTATTTGCTAAAGTGATCTGCAATATATGTCAGATAATGCTCGTCTTGGTATTACTTGCAGTACACGGATTCCAGTACGGTCTCTGTTGTTATTAGTTCAATGATCTACACATGTTATCTGATTTCAAAGTTACTCACCATCTGAGATGTTACGTCCAAGAATATTGACCATCGTTACACCAACAATAAACGCTGTGCTAGCATATGTCATCTCGCTACTTGATTAATAGTAATATATAACGCAATCATAATTTAAGACCGACTACACTATGATAAAATATATCAATAACATAAAGCTGCTGAATAATATAAGAACGTAGATCATAGTATGGTAGTATGACATATATAATACCATCGTATTAAGCGTCATAAGTAACGTAAAAATATGTACTATGCGTTGTATGAGTGAAGTGATCTCGTTTGGTTGCGGGGCAAGAGGGGTATTCCACTTGCTCCGCCTATACTCTTGTTAGTAATACCCACTCTTCTATGACACTCCCAAAACTACTATCTCCAAGTTCGGTAACGTGATACGTTAACATAGGCGTAAGATAACCGTGAAAGAAATGTTATCTCTGAGTTAACTTACAATGAATTGGAAGCACTACTACGCTTTGGGACGAGTCTACGCTCTTGCATCCATTTGTTGCGTCTATCTCACTTTGTCTCGTTGCTTCGTTCGCTTTCTTTGTCACACGGTGTTCTATGACCGGGCTAATAGGAAGGGATCAGTTCTGCCAATAAGGGAAGCGTTTTACTCTACTTCTGCCATGATGTTAGAATGGTTGGGCTGATGGGGATTTAGTCCTACAAGTTTCTCAGATTACTTCTCTCATGCAGCGCATAGTACGCACCCCGTATTACAAGGACAACGAATGTACTTTCAGTGAGACAGAGGAAGATAAAATTTCCATGTAGGTAATTTCGATACATCACCTACATAGAGAATCCCTTGACATCACTCAAAAATTCAGGTAGGAAACTCTTAACTAAGAGAGACCCAACCGGCTCTCACAATGGTCCGCATTGACCAGTTATATAGAGCCCCCCCCCCCCCCCCCCACGAGCCAGCGATCCACTTGCCAACTTGCAAACCAAGTTCTGTACGTACGCGACTGCAATGAGTCTCGACAAAAGTTTTAACGCGCTTGTATATTTCACAATAAGTTCCATGAATATATTACAATTCATACTGAGAAATACAAGTTATATTCAGTGCGCACTTGATAGTGAGCCACACCATCAAACAACTACCTCGCTAAGCTACTTTATCTTCAATAGTACCTGAGTGCAGCCGTTGAAATCTACGAGCAGCCGACAAAACCGATCACAAATGCTTGCATAACTAGAGTGAGTAGTACATAAGATTAATATTTCTGTTACCGTGACGCAAGCAAGCCGCGATATAAAACTCGTGAATCCTGAGCAGACATGGACGAACGTGCGACATGGTTCGAAAGGCGAGATTTTAAGTGCGTCGCGGCGACCCGTATAACAATAACAAATAGGGAAGTTCTGCATTCGCAAATCTGATTCCGATATGCGAAGTATGCGTATTCATATCTAATTCTAGTATTTGAGTTCTTCATTTGCAATGCTAATGTCGCGATGTAAGAAATTCATATTCATATCTGATTCTTATATCGGAGTTTTGCATACGCAAATGTGATTCCGCGATGTATGACATGCGTATTCGCATCTGAAAATGAGATCTACATGTTCTTATACCATACCACGATGTCAGATGTGCGTATGCAGCTCAGTTCTGATATTTCAGTTCTACAAACGTAACACTGATTTCCCTATGTGAGAAATGTGTATTCATATCTACTTCTGGTATATGAGTTCTGCAAACGCATATCTAACTTCACAATATGGAAAATGCGTATTCTTATAGGATATCGTGGGTGTGTGTACTCCATAATACGCTGATTGAGCGTATCTCAATTCCGTGCCCATGGGAGCCGTGTGGATAAACCCTAGTGGTAGGTACCGCACGTTAAACCCGACACTCACCGACACTCATTGTCACATCACCAAGGTGGGTGCTGCAACACTTTTACCAGAACGTCTATGCGGTTGCCTGGCAAGAAGGGCCCGGACATGGACCCCGATATATTGGAATGTGCGGAATGGTTCCATGGCACAATGACGCATAATTGTCTGGATCGCTAAAAGCACGAACTAAATTAATAGTACTGTTACTTAAACATTTTTTGTTGTACAAGTATCGTTTTATAAACTTCTTGAGTCGTAAAATCCGTTTCTAATATTATTTTTTTTTAAATTTGTATTATCAACATATAAATTTTCGTTATTTCATAGGTTTTTATACATGGTTTTAAGTTGCATTGTAAGAATTGTAAAATAAATTTGTGTGTGGATAGAATATATTACAAATAGAAGGGATATGAAAAATCGCGATCGGTTGGAGAAGATATTATACTCGTTATATTATATTCATTTGTACATGTACAGAGAAAACTATTTTATCTTAATTACGTGAAAGCAAATCTTATGCTTTATATTAAATTGTTAAAAAGAGCTACATACATTCCATCACAGGGCGAGCAAGCTCTTTGTACGAGTGTTGGCTTAACACGCTCTTACGCCTCAAGTTCTTTTCGGAGACGGTCGTTCCCCAGGCTGAGTTGGCGTTGTCAGCCAGTCTTGATATTGTCAATATCTGCGACTTCCTGCACTATCTTGCCATCAGGGAGGCCCTTGTGTTTCACAGAATCCTTCCATATCTAGTAGCGGTGATCGGGGATTATTCACCGAACAGGATCGTCGGGTATCCGGGCCGGTAGATTACCTACGTGATGGGGACCCACTGCGACATTCCGTTGGTCCTAGGGTCAATCCTGCGGGACCTAGCCTCCAATATAGTGCTGGGATGTTCCATTCATTGGCTTGACTTGCTACTCTGATAGCACGCTTGTGATTGCAGGGCCAAGTTGGACATGGTGCAACTCACGCTGAAAGAATGCCCAGCCTGAGCACATGAGCGCCATGTTCTCTTCATTCCATCGCTAGGGATAGGACCTCTCTCTCTCTCCCTCTCCCCCTCTCTCTCTCTCTCTTCGCCACTATTCCACGTATGGTGCAGAACGAGAGGTCGTGGAAGGATATTGCCACCTTCTGCAGAATTACCTGCTCGCCGAAAGAGGCTATGAAGCGGGTTGATGGAAAAAATGGACTCTGCTCGCAGGTAGAGAAGATGGCAACGAGGATGTCGTAGGATTACTCCTGTCCCTGAGGTATAAACCCAGTATTTTGAGACCCAAGCTGTAGGTGGAGGGTTGTCTCCCTCCCTCTTCGAGTGACGACTTGGATGTCAAGGAGGTCGCGATCAGTGCAATGTGACGCCCGCGTTATCCCGAGCAGAAGTGGCACCTCTTCTCTCCCTTCGGAATGAACCTCAACTAGAAGTATGCCGCGGGGAAGCACCAGTTGTATTCATTTCGAGTTATCAGTGCTCTCCCAGCGCAGCGATGATAACCACCGTCGAGGTTTTAACGAATAAAAATCTCATAATTCCTTCCCCTCTCCCAGAGGGCCGGATATCTTTGAAGGATTTCCCCACGTAAAAACAAAAAAGAAAGAAAGGAGAAAAAATAAGTGGGTTAGGTAAGGGTTATCTTTATTAAATCCCACGTGGAAAATGGTTTAGAAGTTTGAGAAGTAAAGAGACTTCAGTCTTGCGCCATCTCAATTGCTTGTATTTCACGCCTTAGTTTAAACATACTCTCTTTTCGTTCTAGCACTTTTCTTTCACACCTGAGAAACACTTCATTCGCTTATCTATTCCAAACACTCTTTGCATACTCTCAGAACCTTATTTTTTTCATTACATTCCCACGTTATTTTTCTACTTTCCATGTCTCCAGATTATAATGGACGGTATAATTAGCTTTAATACGAATACTCAATTCTGCGACAGTCTTCTAAAAAGGTCTTGTTAATAAGATAGGATTTATCCATAGATTTCCAAATTCTAGTACATTTATTACTTTCTCGAGAAGCAGAATATTCCCGTATAATAATCAGTTTTCATAGTGAAGATTTTGGCCCAGTGATTTGTCCCTCTTTTAACTACCTCACATTAATTGGCGCCACCTGTTTTATAATTGCTTGTGGTTGTTAGTCCAGATTCTATCAATTTGATCTGCTTGCATGAGGTCTCATGCACCTAAGGCATAAAGAATACTTGATGCTACAATTACATTAAACAATAGAATTTTCCAAACAATAGTCACAATTGCATTTCCTTTGATTAAGCCGTAATTTATCGCGAATCTGAATTTCTCTAAAGACAAGCATAGAATATCCAGGTAGGTATAATTTTTAATTATCTCAATCAGTTCTTCTCGATATCTTACAGGTGATACCTCACCAAAGAGTTAGTTTAATTATTTTTAATTATTTTTGTTTTACTGATTGACATAATTCTTTCTTCAAACAATATCTCGCAAATGCATTAATTTTTTGTTGAAGATCAATTATGTTACTACCCTGATGACCAAATCATCAACATACATTAGTAAGTCATTCCTAAACTTGATACCGATAAAGCCTTTATCCTTAGGAAACTCTATTATGTTATAAAGTAAAATAATGAATAACATAGGACGAATCAAATTACTATGCAAAACACCTCGAGTCACTCCGATAGATTCAATGATGAAATATTTATTTACCTTAATTCTGGTAAAAGCTTGGTGATAAAAATTCCTTACTGTTTGGATAACTTTGTAGATAAAAACTCTTCTAAAACCGATAAACACATTCAGAAAAAATCTTAAACGTTTCTATTCAAGATGTGAGTTTGGAGACCAAAATGTCTATGAAAATTTTCGTTATGGAGTTTGCCAAAACCATACCATGATAAGTTGGCAGGTTTTGAGCACCTCCATTTTTTATAAATCACAATGTCTTCAGAGTTACATCAACTTTCTGGAACTACTACTGAATCGAATACTTTATTGAATAATTTTAAGGCATGCTTTATCCAATTTAGAGGCAAACTTATGACAAACGGGTTGAAGATTTCATTCTAGTCAGGGACTTTATTTAATTTGAGCTTCGATAAGGTTTTCTATAATTCATCCAATTGAATTGTTTCATCTGCTATCCAAAAATATCTTTAGATTTGTATCACTACAACTGAATATAAAGTGAACAACTGAACAGAAATATAAAGTCATAAAACTCTTGCTATGTACACCCAAGACCTTGCTCCTTTAAATTTGCTAACCTCATTCCAAAATAACCTTACTTGTTCGCTTTAATAAGGACAACGTGACCCTTCCTCCCCTAGACGTATTCAAGTCTTATGTATCCATTATTAAGTCTTTTCCATTTCTTACAAAGTCTCTTAACATTTTTCGTAGATAAACGACAATCACAGGATAAAACTAGGTTTTACTGTCTGTTCAACCACACTTCTATCACACGTGCTATTATACCCAAACCAATTGTTAAAGTTTTAATGGCCGTAATTATTTCACTAATTACTATATTTGCTTCGCCACAGAAGGGTGTTGGTGTTTGTAATAGATTATTATAATAATTGTATACTGGTTTTCTTGTCCACTTTAAACTTATCAAATGTGTGGTAATATCTAAACAATAAGGAAATAATACTTTTAGATGATAGTTAACATTTACAAGGAGAGTGCAAGTCCTTCGATTCATTGATTTAGTCGAAACTTTGCAGGTTTGTAGATTTAGTCATCCAATTCAAGAAAATGTATCATTATAAGTAACATAAAACTAATCAATAGTTTTTGAGATATTTATGATTAGAGTTTTATTATTGCCTTAACTATAGATTTATTTCGAATAATTATCATGTACTATGGTATTTGAGTAGTTGTGGCCTAGAAGCGACATCCGAAAATTCCTACATGTGGAGGCATGGGCTTCGATCCTGTCCGTAATTAATAGCTTTTTTTCCAATCTATTTTTTATTTCGTATTAATTTTTCGCCCATGAATAATTTTAAAATAATTTTAAAATAATTTTAAAATAATTTTAAATCAATTGTAAATAGAATTTCTTAATAAAAAAATTTAATTTTTATGCTTTCTCATGCTAGTATATATTGGACATTTTTGAAAATATTAATCAAGTCTATTTTCCAAAAGACTTATTAACAAACAGCAGATGTTTCTGTTATAATACTCCACTTATTCGATGTACAAGATGTCGATATGATCTATGCTTTCTCTGTTTCTACGATATCTACCACTGTTGTAATCAACAATACGTTTTTTATTAAAAAATTTTATTTACAATTTATTTCGAGTAATATGTTTTCATGAGCAAAAAATTAATACAAAATAAAAAATAGATTTTTCGGATGTTTCGTAATTTTCGGATGTCGCCGTTAAGCCAGAACGGTTCTTGATAACTGTTGCGTCCCGAACACTGCAACTCGCTCGTGGAGTTCACGGGGTTGTAAGGCCCGTTACGCTGTTGCGGCAATGCTGCTTGGGATGCGGCCTACTCTAACTTGATAGAGATAGACCTGGTTGGTGTTGAACTGCAGAGAGTTCTATTGTAGTAGACAGTCTCCTGCGCTGAGTAGTTGATGGGTCTCGAGTGATGATGCTGGTGTGGTCGTGATAGAGTTTTTAGAGAGAATCTCTTGTGAATGCCTTGTCGGTAGTTTTATGAGGATCGACTGTCTTCTGATTAGTTGGTATGCTATTGGGGGTGGATGTTAACTTCAGCGTCTTTCGGTGGTGGTGGTTGTTTAAACATTTAGGTTCTTATGCCTGTCGTCTAAGAGAATAAGTTATCGGTCCTTGTCATGGTTTATACTAGCGGTGGTTTAGGTGACGCTGAGTGTATACATGACAAGGGACGCTTACAATAAAGGCATGAAACAGGCCTCCACTTGACCTGGGACATTGCGGTCCTAGGGCAGCAACAATAACTATCGATACCTATTAGAAATTAATCAGTAATTAAGGAATAATAAGGCTCTAATCATAAACATCTCAAATACTATTGAGTAGTTACCCTTTTCAATTTACTTACCCTTTAACATTTTCTTCAACTGGGTGACTAAATCTACAAACCTGCAAAGTTTCAACTAAATCAATAACTCGAAGGACTTGCACACGCCTTGTGAGTGATAAATCTATTTTATATCTGTCTTATCTATGTAGAGTTTCAAACTTTTTACATACGTTGATACCATAAAATATCACTGAACGTGTAATATAGAAATAAAAAAAATTCATTACAATATATAAATAATACATATACACATTATGTATTCAATTTATTTAAAAATATCGTACATGACATGCACTCTTTTATCAATATTTAAAAAATGTTATATATTATAACAATACACAGACATATTTGTTGATATATATGTATACGGTATATCGTAATATATAATTAGTAAATGATTATGAAGAATATTTATATATTTCCCTTTCGTCGATTTCACAATAAATACATATACCAAATTATAATACCAAGAAAATAATTTATTAATTTATGAAATTACATTAAAAAGATGAACTATTACAAGTAAGTATTACATTGTATACTGATATAAAAAAATTTCAGTACACACAGCATTGCAGTGTGATAAATAGTAAATTATTAATATTAATTGTTGAAGTTACTTATTAAGTTTTAAATTACTAAAATTGAGAAGAAATTCATTCCATTTTGTATATTATTTATGAAAGAAAACATGTATGAATGCTAACATTTTAAAAGATATGATATGTAGTATAGTGTGGTAAATATAAATTCTTAAAGATATAGAATTATATCATTTAAATTTTTTTTTTTTAATGCAGTTTAAAACAATGACAATATTGAATAGCTACGATCTTTCGACAAGAATATTTATTTTATTTTCAATTATAAATTGAATCTTTATTATAATAATAAAAAAGTTTATTATAATAAATGTAATTTAAAAGAACTAAAATTCTTATAGTATCTTTTACATTTATTTTTTTTCTCGAGTCTACCATTTTAAGTAATCAGTTGTAGTTCAAGTTAGCCAACACAATACCAATATTACTACTCTATTACCAACACCACAACAAAAACCAGTTAGAATAAAAGTAATTATACGGCAACTTCATCTACAACTTACCATACTGTCAACGAAAGATCGAAAATGTGGGAAAAGTATACGAATAGTTATCACATTTTATCATGTGTATTATAACGACTAAATTATGCAATTATGTGGCCGATGAGATACGAAACCATGACTCGCGATGAGTGCAGAAAATGTTTACGATGTTTGGGTAAGGTTATGTTTCGAATAATTGTTTTCTTCAATAATATTTAACTTTTTACAATTATAATGTTATTATATACGTTGGAGATATATTTTGATTTTAAAACTGACATTGAATATTGTAATTCCCATAGTTTATATGACTAAAACGTATTAAACAGTAATACAAAAAACTATATTCAATGATCATTATTATTTATTAATGTATTAAAATTTATTACTATTATATGGAAGTGTATCTATTTTTTTATTAAATATAACTAAAATACTATAAATTGTTTCCTTATTTTTAACAATATGTTTATAAATATTTTATATGTATTACTATTTAAAATAATTGATTTTATGTCTAAAACCAGTAATCTTTTGTTAGAATCTGATATATTAGAGAAATAAATCGTTATTCATGTCCAAATTCAAATAATTTAAAAAATAAAAATCAATAGTTAAATAAATTCTTTTAAATACATGCCTAACTTATACGAGTAATATTAATAACACAAACAATTTACTAAGAATATTTTTGAAATAATATAATGATACTTTATGTAAATTTCTATTATAATTATAATGATAATCTAAGTATTACAAAATAACAATTTGTTGAATTTAGCATAATTATTTTATTTAAAACAGACAATATTAATGAAAGTAAAAGTAAACTAAAATTATTCAATTATTTAAAATTACATTAATGTGTCATAAAATAAAAATATATTTATTATATTTGAGTTTATACAGATTATTCAATTATCTATTTTATATAATTACATGTTATTTTTATATATTATGTTTATACATTAAAGATATTGTTTTATAGAACTAGAGGCATATGGAAACATGGTATCTGTATTACGTGCTCAAGGTCCTTTCAGTAATGAAAAGCAAAAGTTGTTACAAGAACTTGCTAAAGTTTTACATATTTCTAATGAAAGACATCGTGCTGAAATAAGAAGAGCTGTTAATGATGAAAAATTAGCAACAATAGCTGAACAGTAAGTATTTATGAAAGGAAAGTGTGTTATATAATCTTTTTAAGTCATTACTCATTGTTTGAGTAAATGCATTATTTTCCATTATATCATTAAATATATTTTGCTTTCATAAACCATTGTTATCTAGGTTAAATGGTCCAAATACTAGTACTGATTGGACAATTGAAGGTCGTCGTGCTATTCCACTCTTGCCAAGATTAAAGGCTCGTTCTGCATTCACAACATTAGCAAATAGCTTATCTCTTGCAACAGTAGCAGCAAACAGAAGGAATCTCCCTGTTCATGAGAAAACAGAGGATGCAAAAGGTTTTAAGGAAAAATATTATCTATTTTGGTAAATGTGTGGTTTTAGTCTATGTAAAATAGTGTATGGCTATAGAACTGTGAGTTAAGCAGATTTAACCAATCAGTATCTTCTTGTATATTCATTGCATAAGGAAAAATTCATTACTCCTATGTTTATTTCTATAGATATTATAAATGAATCTCCTGTGAAGATAAAAGTACAAGAAAAATCATTTAACAATCATGAGTTTGCATGTAATGAAGTAAAAATAAGTGATGAAAATGTTTTAACTGAGGTAATTTTAATTACATATTTATTATATACTGTAAAATACTTTATCAAACTTATTTTAATTATTTTATTAATATATTATAGGTCACTGAATCAGATAGGAATAAGGAAATTAAACAAAGCAATATCTCTGATGGCAGTGAAAAATATATTGTTTCTGAGAAACGTAAACCCACCTCTCCTCTTCCATCAGTACTTCCAAACAAGGTAATTAAGGGTGAAAGAATAAAAATAACTTTGCATTTAATATTTTCATATGTAATACAGGTTCTGGTAGTATCTTCAAGTTCAGTGGGAACTCTTAATCATGCTACTGCTGACAAAAGCTCACTTGAAAATACTATTCATCTATCACGAATATCTACAAATTCATTACAACATCAAAATGTCACTATAATACCATTAAATATTAATTGTGAAGAAAATGTTGCAGGTGATTAGCTTTAATTATAGTACATTTGTAAGATAATGTTTTATAAAGTAGTATCTTTTTTGTTCATTACATTGAATTCAGAATCTAAGGAATCAGCAGTACAAGAAAGTGCCAGTAATCATTCAATAATTCCATCTGGTAATTTTGTCAATACAGTAATCCCAATAAGTACAACAAATATTGCAAAAGCTAAAGGAAGAATAATTACAACACAAAATAAGCTTAATACAAAAATTGGACCAGCAATTCTGGTGTCTGGTAATGTATCATGTTCGTCAGGAAATAATCTCCAGCCTGACACTCAAGATACATCTACACAAGAGAGCTCAAGTATGATTATATTTGTTTGGAAATATGTAATACATTGTTCAGCAAATCCTAGTTATATTTATTTTTCATGTTGTTTTAGGTCCTAAAATTTCATCTGTGTCTCATAGCTTACAAAAAACACCATACTTAGAAAATTCAAATTTAAATTCAATTACAAGTAGCACAAAACGTGTTCTACCAGTAATACATTCTAACGTAAAGTCTCCAATAACTAAAACTATTACTGCAAGTAAGGATTATTGTAATAATCCTAATAAGGGTATAATATTCTATTACAGGATAATTTGAAAACTATAATTATACAAAATTTATAATTATTTAACTAATTTTTTTTTTCGATCGTTGTCAGGTAATTCACATCGACTGATGGCTGTTTGTCCTGTTACAACAGTATCTAATGGTCCAGGACCACCTCAAGCTAAGCAGATAACAACATTAACTTGTAAAAAATTATCTACAACTCTTAACAATAAAACCACTGCCAAAATGGTACAGTTTAAAAGAAAAGAATAAGTATATAATAGTGAACAAATATTGTTATAAAAATATATTTGTAATGTTTCAGGGTGTTACTCTAAATTCTAATAAAACTGTAAATATATCTCATCACCCAGATACGAAATTAGGATCTAAAACAAACGTGATCGTTATACAAAAGGGCCAAACCAAAGGTGTAACTCTTTCACAAGCGGGCAAGGTTCAGTAATATTTAATTCATAAAATAATTATTATGCTTCGTATTTTAAATGTAAAAATAATACAATTCCATATACTGTAGGAGGTATTAGGGAAAGTAATAATGGGTGGAAAAAGTTTGTGCGTTACAAGTCAACATAATGCCTCTATTAATGTGGTTCCCCGGCATGTTACATTGAATAATGGAGATCAAGGTCTAACCATGTTATCCACAACAAACTCATCTCGTACAGAATCTATAACATCTAACATTAAGGTAATAGCTATTTTAATATTTAAAAATTTATGAGTATAATAGAATTTGTATTCATACAGTTTTATAAACATTTATATATTTTCTAAAATAGATAACATTTTAATATTACATGGAACTAATTAAGTCTATTCCACAAACAATATGTAAAATGTGATTGGAAGGATGGTACAACTGAACATGGAGTGATGCTCCATACAAAAGTAAATTAAGAATATAGAATAAAGTGTATTCATTTAAGGCTTTTCAATAAAATCAATTTCAAAAAATCATTATATACGCATACACTCAACTGAAAATTTTCCTTAATTTTTCCTATTGGATTATATAAAATTATTATTGTAATTTAGTAAGACATTAAATATTTTGATAGAATGACATAAAATTATTCAATGTTTTTAAATATTAAAAATAAAAATGTTATTGATAATAGTTCATGTTATTGATTTTGATAGTTAAAATTTATATATTTATTATTAATTTCTCCTGAGGAATTTAGTAAATTATTAATACATTTAAAAATTAATCTCATTTATTGCTAGTAATATTTCTAACATTAATAAACTAAGAAACTTTACCAAGCTAATTATTAATACATATAGATAATATAGCAATTTTTTTAAAAACAAAATCTAAAATTAAAAAATTTTATTTTATGTTTTCAATTTATTTTTGCACTAGGCATCAGTTGTATAATTAACAATTAGCATAATTATGTTCAATTGTATCATTATTGAATCTATCTTCTATATAAATATTGTAATAGTTTTGTGATTATAAATAAAATAAATGTTGACAATTATCAAACTAATGAAAACATAAATTTTATATTTTTCAGTCTAGTAATACCATTATGTTCAACCTCCAACAAGATGTTTTGGACAAAAATAAAGCACTCTCTCATCTGCTTGAATCATCTAATGTTCTCTCTTCTGAACCTAAGACTGTGATACAAAATGCAAATACTTCTCTCTCAAAGGAACCAAGTAACAGTAATTTACATATACAAAATAAAGAGCTAGTTGTAAAAATCGATAGTGTAATTGCTACTGTTAAAGATGAAAAACACAGGTCAGTTTGAAGCTGTTGAAATGTACTATGAAACTTTTATGTTAAACTCATGACTCAACACTGATAACTAACTTTATAATTACTTTAAAGATTTTTTGTAAATTGTACATTGTAAATTAATAATATGTTTTATGTGCAAAATACTTTGCAGATTACAATATACCTCAAAAAATATATGCTTCTTGAATAGAATTAAATATTATTTGTAAACTTCTTATGACATACGTGAAAAAGATTGAGTACATATGAGTTGTATAAAAAATTAAAAAATTGTATTATTGGTTATTTCAAAGGAAAAAAACTTATCTTATTTCAGACTAGAAAATCTTTAATTCTTTTTAAATTTATATTGTTTCACATAATCCATATTTTTTATTGCTTCTGCTATAATTAATATATATTTTATAAATATGCAAATTTTTATTCAATGAAATACATATAAATTCTATGGAATGTTCAAAAAGTAAGCAAATATTGTCAAGTTCAGGCAACAATGTAAATATATAAAGTAAATTAATGAAATTCTATATCATGGATTTCATTATTTAGTATTATTTTTACTTTATTACAATATTAGAAATTGTCATAACATATATATTTTTTATCATTTAAATGATATATTCTATTATTTAAGTTAGAGTTAACAACTGCAATTTTTTAAAATGATCTCGTGTATAACTTCTCTAATCTCATTCATTCACAATACATTGTTTTAAATAACTGGTAATAGAACTAACATAAAAATAGAATTACAAGCATTAATTGTAACAATATTAGATTTAGAATTATAATAACTTATGGAAAAATTTTTACAATGTGCATTATAAAAATAAATTAAATTTCGCTAAGAAAAAAGCATATATATATATATAATCCTATGTATTTAATATTTAACAAATTTTTATCTCTTTAAAAGAGTAAATTTCTTGTTAATTATATTTATTTAGCATAAAATACATTACAATGTCTTGTTCAGATACCTATAATAAAATATGATTAATTTACATTTGATATGTGTTAAATTTCTAAGTCACTAATAGTTATATATTTAATAAAGACTAATCTGTGTTAATGATATCCTATTGAATTTAAATCTATGTAGTATATTTTATGTCATAACAAATTTTTATCTATACAAATTAATATATCAAATATTTTAGATAATATAATTTCCTTATTAATAATATTTTTTACATTCGTATTATAATTTGAGCTTAGTATTTTTCTGTGAAAGTTGTAAAAGAATAAAAAATATTCATTAAGTCAAGCTATATACCATTCTATATATAAAATTAAAGATAAATGGAAAATTGTTAATAAATAAGATAATAATGAAAAATTCTTAATAAACAATTTCACTCATATTTTATATATTAGCTGTCTTACATTTTAAAGTACTATTTACTGCTTAAAGATTAATTTTATATTTACTAATCTAACTTTTTATTGATACTATCAGAGATGTTTAAAGTTCTTAGAATCTGCATTTCGTATAGAATCTTTTGTGTAATTCATGAAAATTGATATTAGACGAACTTTATTTGAAATAAAAACTTTTATTTCATTCAAAAAAATTTTTAATTTAAATTAAACAATAATTGTGGCAAATTTCTAAATAAGGAACTGTGTATATATTCATGCAAAATTTTAACGTTCCATTAATAATAATATTAAATTTATAGTAATAGCATTATTAAATATTATAACTGCAAAACTCAGTTTTTCTGCTACTAAAAATATTACATATGATATTATATATTATAATATCAATATATCAATATATCTTATATATTATTCACTTGATTTGAATTATACTATTGTTGCTGTTGTTGTTGTTGTTGTTGCAAGTTTTAAGTGATAATTTATTTGAAAAATTTTTATATTTAAATTGTGAAATATTCCAATTTATTATTGAATGACTTTTTGATAGGATTGTTGAAATATCTAATAAAACTTTATACTGAAAATCAGCTTTTCTATCATTATTATGCTTAAATAGTAATTTTGTATAAATTAAATCTTTTTATCAAAAACTGTGCACTCGTCTCAATTCTTTGCTTTTCTACATATATGTCTGTATCATTATTTTATTATTGCTTCTGTAACTTCTCTACTCTGTCCTTTTTCAACATTAATTAAGAATAAAATAGTTTAGTTTTTAGTAATAATTTATTTTAACCTTATAATTTCAAAATAAGGCAAGATTTTTTTAATTACATATATTTCATCAGTATTGTCGTTTTTTAAGAATTATGTATTTATATTTACATAAATAAAAAAAAAATTGCTATGATAAAAAAGATTTTTATTATTATCAGTTACAGTATCATATACTTAAAAGTGTTAATATGGACGAGGAGGTGGTCCGCCACGCATCATACCTGGAGGTGGACCTCTCATTCCAGGTGGACCCATTGGTGGACCTCCACGTCCCATAGGTGGCATTCCACAAAATTAAAAAATTTTAATATCAACAATTTAAAATTTACAGAAAAGTTAAATTGTTGTAAATCTGTTCTAATAATTTGAAATAACGCAAACAAAATTTATAAAATGTTACCCATCATGCCAGGTGGTGGGCCCATCATTCCAGGTGGAGGACCTCCAACTGGCATACGTGGAGGACCACCTGGATGCATTTGCGGTGGTGCAGATACTTGACCCCTACCGCCTGGTGTCATTATTTGTTGTGAAGGTCCACCAACGCCTCTAACAGGACCTTGTAAGCCAGCTGGTACTCCAGCAACATTAGCAGGCATACCTCGCCCAGCAGCACGACCCATACCAGGTCCAGGTGCAGCACCAGGAATAGGTACTCTAGGCAATCCTTCTTCAGGAGCTGGAGGACCTTCCACAGTTAAAGAAACAATATTTTCTCCTCTTAAGAGTACAAAGCCCAATACACGTTTATCTTCTCTTTCTGGTTGCTTTGTATTCTTCGGTTTTATCTTACGAAACTCTTCACAATCACCAAGTATCAAGTTCATATGTTTATCAAAAGCTTTAAATGTGCCTATAAATGTCCTTGAATCTTGCAAAATAATTCTCACTCTATAATTGATATGCTGTAGCATCTTATTGTTTTTACCAATCGTCTAAAAATTAAATACATGTAATTTGCTTAATTTTAACAAAAATGTAAATTTAAGAATATAATAAATTTTAATTTAATACGTAATAATGAAAAACGTGGTTTCAAAGTACAAGAAATTGTAAAACATTATGTTTTTCTTTATATTGAAATTATTATTTCAACTACTTGTGATAGTTCTACAATAATTTAAAAACGAATAATACTAATGACTTTCCACTTTATTCAACACTTATATTAGATTCATAAAGTTATGACATCGAAACTTCAAATATTTAAAACATATTTGTATGTACTATTATTTTTCACTTACCATGTTCGTTGTCTCTTTTAACACTAAAAAGAGTTACGAGCAAATTGTTATATTTTAATTATTTCTTAAACAACTATAAACAGTAGAAAATAAATGTTAATCGACTATGCCAAACGAAATTGTTATTCTAATAACATAACCTTTTTACTTATATGGTTAAATAGTATCACCATTCCATCTAAGGAAAATATCTGTGAACATATTTAATTCGATTAAGAGCATATTTCTATGAATAAGTCCTAAAATACTTTAAACATATTTTTGCTTACAATTATTTTTTATTTTAAACTTACATAATATCAGTGAGAAATAAATATTTACAGTACCAAATTTTTGTAATAAATAACTAATTAAGATATACTAAAGATGTAAGAAGTATTCAAAAATTTCCAAAAAATTACAGATACTTGCCCAAATGTCACTTATTTTTAAAAATTAATGATGTATGTTTATTTTAAGGAAATTAGAAAATTAAGCACATTAAATATAACTGTATGTTTTATATATGTACTTGCGTATATTTTATATGCGTACTTATAACATTAAAAATCTACTTTGAATTAAATTACTTTATATGATTAACGATTCAATTGTACAGTTGTAGCAATGTAATTTAAAAATCAAATATGTAATTTAAGTACAAAAAAATATTATTAATTATTTTTAATAAAAACTTAAAGCAATGTTAAATTCATATAAAACTTAAAAATAATATTTTTTTAACATTAATTTTACGGACATTTATTATAAAATTATTTATACAGAATAATTAATTAATTATATTAACAAATTTTATTTTATCATATTAACTTTCCTTTTGTAATTTTTTATATTATACTTAAAGAAAATAACAATAAATTTTACATAATTTTATTAAATACATTATTTAAATTTTTTATAAAACTAATCATAATTTAATAACATATTTAAATTAATTACATCTGCTAATTTATATTGAAATATTTATTCATTTTCTGAGAAATATTAGAAGAATATGTTTTTCCTTTATAATGCTTTATAATGATATTCCATCTTAATATTAATGGATTACTGTTTGCAATATTTTCAGATAATATTTTAGTACGATTTATCAAGAATTGATGATTATATTTCAAGTGATTATTAATTGGTTTATTATCTTCAGCATTAATTGAATGTATATTAATAATTGATTTCACAAAATTTGCAGAATTGTAAGAAATTTCATGAACAGATTTGGCAATGGGCTTTTTATTTTTGGAAACAAAGTTATCTTGATAATCATTTAATGATACATATTCCATTTGTTTCACATTATAAATTTCGTGTTTATTTCTTGGCTTAATTTCAGATGATTCTGTATTACCATGCCCTGAAACAGTATAAGCCTAATTATAAAGCTCCGAAAAATCATTTATCATGTGAGAAACGATAAACCTCTTTTCTTTAAAAATGGTTCTTGAATAAAAATTCGTGATTTAAATGCTTTTTCCTTCTCATGATGATTATTTCTCTTTAAAAATCCTTTAAGAGACATTTTTGTAGATATAACATTCATACTTTTTATTATATTAAAAAAACACGGATCCTTTGGTAGTTTTTCATGTTCTTCCAAATCTAAACATAAATTACTTATAACATTCATAAATTCAGTTATTTTAGTATGATAACCTTTGAATAATGTACATTTTTTAATTTTTTCATTCAATATAGCTGTATTTGTATTGAAATGTGAACACTTGTTAGCAGTATTCAGAGATAAAATATTTTGATCAAATCTATCAGAATAATATAATAATGATTGAGTTTCTGGTGAATATATGGTATTTAATTTTGTTAGTGATTCTAGGACGTTGTTATTAGAATTTCTTTTACTTTTAGAATTGATTTTACATTCTACAGTGCTTTTTGGTATTGAAAAGAGAATAAAAGGTACACGATTTACAATGAGTTTTTCAACAACATAATCGTATTCTTTAACATTATTGTTCATAATGTTCTTAATAGATTTTCTTTTATGAATAATTCTAAAGCAGCTTAAGAATAATTCACAACATGTAGTTTTGACGCTAGGAACAGAACGGGTTCTTAATGAATTAGAAATTGTAGTTTCTTGTGAATTAATATAAATTTTTAATTTTCCACTCATTTCAAAAATGTGTAAATGTTTTGTAATATTTAAGTATTTTAAAAATATATTTATTATTGCGTAGTGTAGTGTATTTTTAAAATTTAGTTGAGTTCAGTCTAATTTATAATTTAATGTTCTTTGTTCCTACAGTACTGAAAAATTATAATTATACCGCTTATGTTACAAATATTTGATTTAAGTGACGGGATAACACCATATCACAATTTATTAAAAAATACACTATTTAATAAAGTTTATAAATCATTATGCATATTATATGTTTATACGATTACACATTTACAATACAAATTTAATACTCAGTTTCAAATTATAACTTTTTGCTAAATATATTTATCTTCTTAAAACACAAACTTAATTTTGATTAGTATTAAAATTATATTTGATTATATTTAATTGTTATTCTATTAAGTATTGTGGTATCAAATATATTAAAAATTATTAATAATTTTTAACTTAACAATTTAAAGTGTCACATCAAATAATTTTCGATATGTTTCTTCACTTTTTTTTTTCATGGATAGATGGCAGTTTTAGCTTCCATGAATAATATTTTTATGTGCTTGACAGAATTCAATAAGGTTAAATAAAGTTGTATATTTTACATGATTTTACATTTTGAAGTGTAATAAAATTACTGAAAGAGACAGTTTTATAAAATTTTGTATCGGTACTTAAAATGGCAACAAAATTAAATCCAGCAACTTCGCCTTCTGTTGAATTAAGTTCGTATCGTGATCAACATTTTAAGGTCAATTGTATAACCCAATCTTTAAATGTTTTAATTTTCTTTTAATATATTAAAAATATTTAAATCATGAAATATATACTCTCTGTACTTTAACTATTCATGATAGAAGTAATTATACTTATTGTTTATTATAGCATCTTAATTTACAAATTTACTTCTGTTAAATTATAATAATTTATAATGATTTATAATAAATTTATAATAATTTATTATAATTTATTGTAATTTATAATAAATTATTTATTATATAAATTATAATAATGGTAATAAAAACAACAAAAGCAACAATAATATTAATATTTTTATAATAAGAATAATTTATGTTTGCAGGGTTCAAGAGCTGAACAAGATAGGCTTTTAAGAAATTCTACCACTTTGTATGTTGGAAATTTATCATTTTATACCACAGAAGAACAGATATATGAATTATTTTCAAAATGTGGTGATATTAGAAGAATTATAATGGGTTTAGATAAATACAAAAAGACTCCTTGTGGTTTCTGTTTTGTTGAATATTATCAAAGGTCCGATGCAGAAAATTGTATGAGATATATTAATGGAACACGTTTAGATGACAGAATAATTAGGACAGATTGGGATGCTGGTTTTATTGAAGGTAGACAATATGGAAGAGGAAAGACTGGTGGACAAGTATGCAACTTCATTTTTTATAATAATATAGTTATATATTTGATTGCTCTAAAATTTGTTAATATCATATAAAATATTACATTATTACAGGTAAGAGATGAATATAGATCAGATTTTGATAGTGGGAGAGGAGGTTATGGTAAAATAATACAACAAAAAGTAACTCCGCTTTCAATATTATAATCAATATTTTCTAGTAATTATTATAAATATTATTTTATAACTTAATGTTTAAAATGAACAACAGAGTTTACTTGATGGCTTTTTTAGTACTGCTCGAATTGTTTCAATGAAAACTTCTGCCAAATTTTCACGTTTCAAAGCAGAACATTCAACATATTTATAAGCTTTCACTTTCTTTTTCATCTTTTTGCATTCTTTAACGGTAATTGTATCCACATTTTCTACATTTCTAAGATCTCCTTTAGTACCTAACAATAAAACAAAAATTAATATTTATATTTAATGTTCATTTTATGATAGTATAAATTTAAATTTACAATGTATTCTATAGAATAATTCTAGAATAATTTTTTAATATGTTTTGCGTTAAAAAGGTTTTTTAACAAAACTGTAAATGGAAAGTTATGTTAGAATATTTCACTAAAGAAAAGAGCACTTATATTAAATTTTTTATATTTTGATTTTAAAAATATTATTTGCATAGTGAAACATTTACATTTGTTGAGTATTAATGATGGCTCACATTATGTAGAAATATTATTAAGAAATATAAAATAATATTGTGAAACAATATTGTAATAATAAGAAATTCTTACCAACAAGAACTATGGGTGTATTTGGACAGTGATGTTTAATTTCTGGATGCCACTTATTTGCTACATTTTCATAAGAAGTGCGAGAATTTACTGAAAAGCAGATCAAGAAGCAATCAGTCTGAAAATAAAATTGAATGGTAAATTGTTATAAATTAAATATTAGTGAAACAAATAATTAGTTAAAGATTCACTCACATTTGGATAAGATAAAGGCCTAATTCTTTCATAATCTTCTTGACCAGCAGTATCCCATAAAGTTATATCAAATTCATGTCCATCTACATACACTGTTCCTGCGTAGTTATCAAACCTAAAAACAGTTTGTAACTATCATCCTCTAATTCATTGTAAATAGGAATCTAATAAAAGATAATGAATTTTTATTTAACAAAATATATATAATATTTATAAAATATTTAAGAAGTAAATACTTTCATATAAACACAAATATTTTCAAGTTCAATTTTCAATGTAAATAGATACGATCAATTAATATCAATTGATAATCAATTGACAGCTTTTATTGTTTAATTATTTTTAGTTTATTGCAATATTATAAAATTATTTTTACTTTATTACAATATTACAAAATATCATGTATATATTTTTATCATTTGATTGATTCATTTTATTGTTTAAATTATTTTTCAATAACTACAATTTTTATACTTGATTTCAACGAATTGTTTTAAATATCTGATGACAGAATTAACATAAAAGTAAAATTGCAATCATTAATTATAACAATATTGAATATTTGATGTTAGAATTTAGAATGATGACAATATATGGGAAGATTCTTATAATGTCCATTATAAAACAAATTTAAATTAAATTTTACTAAGTGAGTTTAATAAAGTAATTTTTAAACGATTTTTATATTTTTGAAGAAGCAAATTTCTTATTAGTTATATTTATTTGACATAAAATACAATATTAAAGTTTTAATTTAATATTTCTTGTAAGTTGCATAAAAGTAAAACATATATTCATTAAGTTAAGTTATACACCATATGTATACATCATTGTACATGATATGTAAAATGGAAAAAAAAAGTATGATCTAAATAATCCATTTAATATCATACAAATACAGCTAAATTGTATATATTTAGAAAGAAGCACTTGGTAGATAGTTCTTAAAGGATCAGACAATTTTTTTTGTATTATAATTCAGGAAATACATTATTTTTTATAATACTGATACCATGGTGATATGAGTCTCGCTTTTAACTATTAGAATGTGTTATTACTTGAAAACTCAAAAAAGTTGATAAGGATTGTTTTTGATATGTATCTTTCAATTGATATTAAATTCTTTTTATGGTCTACAAACAAAAATTAAGAAATTGAAGTATAAACATACTTTTTATTTAAACTATGAAAATTATAATCTAAAATCAAATTTATTGTTTTTGATACTTACACTGTGGGCACATATTCCGAAGGGAATTCATTTGTTGTATATGTAATAAGCATACATGTTTTGCCAACAGTGCCATCACCAATAATTGTAACTTTAATTGGTCTATGCCTGGAAACTTCTTTTTGATTTTCTAAAAAATGGAAAAATAATTTAATTTAAAACTATTTAAATTAATATTTGTCATATAATTATTTACTTCATTTTATTTTCTTAAATTGCTCAAATATATTTATATTTTTTAATTTAAATACTTATTGATGGAAAAATATAACTAAGTAGTAGCAGTATGAAAGGAAAGAAAGAAAAGATGAAAATAAAAAAAGCCCATTTGTAACTTTAATGACACTTTTTATTGAAAAAGATAACTTGTATATTTGTGAATTATTTTTAGCGTTATTTACTATATTGTATATTAATTAAAATCAAAAATGTACCATATTTTTATTATTTTGCTAAAATAATGAACTAATTTCGTTAATTTATCATTAATTTATCGTATCTTATATAATAAAATAAAAGTATTTTCCCATTTAATAGAAATTATATTTTTTGTTTTTTAATCTTTATGCATAATACAATAAAACATTTCGCAATTTATATTATTTATGTGATTTATAAATAATTTTATGATATACGATACAATTTTACAATGCAAAAATATATATTTATTAATTCAATTTAGCAGTATATTTTCGTTGTTAAAAATTGAACTTTTTGATAAATGGTAGATGCATTAAAGAAATGTAAAATGTAAGTAGCATAACGATGTTAATATGAACATTTTTTCTCACTAAAATTAATGAAATGTTTTATTTTTTATATATCACATTATTCGAGTGTCTACATTTGTAGTTTGTCCTATTCTATATCTCATGTCTGAATCACGTATGCCGTGTTCGTACATTTTTAAAGTGCATGCCTTTACCACTTGAATCATCAATGTCATTCCCTTTCTAGCACTCGTCATAATCCTTTAGTTTTTCATATCCTTTAGTTTTTCATATTTTCATATTTTCCTTTGAACTTAACCTAAATGATATATATTTTTTATATATATATTATGTTAAATTTAAAACAATTTTATTTAAATTAATTTTACTTTATCTTTTGAATCCGTAATTTGAAGTTAAAACTATATATAGGATCTTCATAAAGCATCATTCACATTATTGTAAATGGATAATCACTAAGTACATACTTAAATATACACAAATGTAAGATATTATGTTTAAAGAATTTCGTGGGAAGAAGCTTGTTTATGAAAATATGTTTTAAAATGATTAAAGTAATTAGAAAAATATTCTTTACAAAACTTTACAAATGTTGTCACAAATTAAATTTAATTTATGTGAAGCAACAAACATGTTAGAATACTAAAATGCATTTATTATCACATATAAAATGTGAAAGACGCATACTTTCAAGAATATGCTAAGTACAATATTTTCTTTTATCCACCAAGGCTTAAGTAATCGATGTTTCCGTATCATAGTTTTTACCATTTGTTGATAATAGATTTATAGATATAATCATTTTCATTTTTCATGACGGTTTAATTATTTTAAATCAAATTCAATTGAATCACTTCGGCATAAAATTGTTTTAAATTTAAATAATATTTTTTGTTTTCTATTTACCTTTATTATTATTGCACATTGCGCACACAAATAGTTTCAATGCGCACGAGTCCACTACAGTTTGTTCACAGCTACCCGTTAAATTTGACGTCGTTGTTATCAGCAGTCAGCGTTGCAAGTTATCTTTTGTCATCCGGCCAATTCCATTATCCGCTACATTATTTGGCTGTATAAAAATGAATAAGATTGATAATTCATATCAATAAAACTCAATGATATACGTACATTGATCTGAAATGCATAGTTTCATAAAAAAGAAAAGAAAAAAAAAAAAAAAAAAAAAAAAAGCGAAAAACTATGATTAAACATTAAAAATTTTT
>NW_016910066.1:128396-159802 GCF_001483705.2 Eufriesea mexicana
AAATGCGTATAACTATGATTAAACATTACAAATGTTTCTCTAAACATATATTAAAGGAAAGCAAAAGAGTGTTTCATTTCGCATTAATTTTGATAAATAAATATAAGTATGCTTTTCTTTTATTGTAATTTTTTTAATTCGTGATTTTTACCAAATATTTTTTTAAAGGTTAACAAATTATGCAAATCAAAGACGAAAGGAATTAGTTTCTAATCGGAAATGAAACGAAGTACGTGTTAGGTTAACGTTAAATTAGAGTAAAAACATATGAACTCAATAGATTTTTCACGGTCATAATATGTTGAGTGCTTCACTTGGAAATAATTTTAATTATCATTCATATCAATGCGGTTAATATGGTAACCACAGAATACTTTCCGTCTGATTCATTGCTACATGATGGTAAGCACTTGTATAGTTGAAGCGATGGAATTATGTTTCCTAATTTATGAAACAACTCAACCCCATGAAACTGAGATCATTACACTTTCCTCTTACTTGTTAGTTAAAGTGATACACTACTGTTTTTTAAAGAATATGGAAAACGAAATAATTAAATCGTGACTTTAGATATCGGAAGCTATGGAAAAATTGCAATAATTTATTTACCAAAGAATAGGATATACTTTATAAGAAATTATAAAATAAAAGTAATAATTGTTTTAACAGTTAAAGTTCAATTGAAAAATGAAGTGAAAACATATTTTATTTATCAAGATATAAACATTTAAAATTTTTATGTTTTATTAATGATTCTATTATTATATTATTAATGAGTTTATATTAAAGAATAAGAATGATTGTATTCTTTACATTTTTCGTGATTTTGTGAAATACTTTTAATGATTCATTATTAGTTATTATGCTATTATTATGCTATGTGGAATTATGTTTGGCATTATCCTGATTGTATTTTAATTTAATTAGAATTTAGTGATTAAGTGACTTAAATTACATATGTTGTTGAGTACTTAAAATTGAAAGATTAAATCGATTAAAGGATTACACGTGTAAAGGAATATATAAAAAATGGAAAGAAATCGTTATTATTTAAAGACATACAGCGCAACACAATTTAAAATAAAGCACTACTACTTTAGTATTAATCATGAGCGATATCAACTAGAAAAATAGAATCCAAATACATATAATATAAACAATAACATATCATCGCGTTCTAAGTATATTTTTCCAATTATGATTAAGATGTATACTAACAAAATTATATTATTGTTGTATTATTTATAAGAGACAATAAATGTTTAAACCATTAGACAATTTAAATGGTAAGCCTGATAATTAATGCAGCGATTAATTTCTTACAATGTTGGAGAAGTAGAGACTGATGATACACGAAATATAAGAAAATTACAGTGAGACAAAAAGGTGGGTAGTATGCGTAGGCAGATTGAGAGTGTGTCTTCCACACATGATGCATCAAATAATTCTAACCACACCCTTCCATCCGCATTCCATCTTTCTATCAATTTTGAAATCCAAATAACATATGATTTCTTACAATCAAGAATTCAAAACTAATACCCTTTATACGTACGTATATTATATTTGTCGATTTTATTGTTAATTTGTGAATATCACGAGAAGGAAACATAGTATTCTTAATCATTTGAATCGTGAATATGGTCGTGACATAGCAGTGTGCTTGTGACAGTTCTCTATAGTCTGGTTATGCATCTATAAAAAGGAACTCCTTCATTGTAATACGACATATAAAAAAACCTAATGTGTTAAATATTTATGTTACAATTCAGTATTTTATTTTTAAACAGTGCGTCATAATTGATTAACAATCAATTCGATTAATATTTAAAAGTAAATCAAATAAGGAGGAGAAGAATATTGATGAAATGTGTAAAGAGTGATATAGATATATATGTATATCTATAATTTAAATGATTTGATTAGACTATAATAATTAGAATGTAGGAAACAATAAATTTTCAATAATCAAGCATAAAATAATAAAACCACTATTAATAAATCAATAAGAAGAATTCTTTTGTAACATAATGTTTAAATATTTACGATTATTAATAATCGTTTTCCTGCATAATAAGAAAAGTCTTCTTTTGTAAATAGCTTATAAACGCAAATGAGCGCAAATAAAGCGGTAATGACATAATATGACCGTACATGCATTTGTGCACTGCATATTAAGTCCTCGAAAGCATGAAAGTAAAAACTGAAGAAACATTATTTTTTGTGTAACTTAAAAATATTAGACTGTAATAACAATATATATATTGAAAATTTATCTTCACGTATTTATTTCGATGAAGGCTAGATCATTAAGAAACACCAAAAATACTTTTTTGCGTAAACGATTTTAAAAATTTCACAAACACGTATAACTTTAATATTATATAACTTTTTGATATGAAAGATATACATAACTTTAAATTTATTTATTTATTACTGTCGAAATGTTAATTTAAAACTTAGAGCTATTTGATAAACACTTGTAAAAAGGGTAATGCTTTTATAATATTTTAATTCTTGTCTTTTTTGGTATGAGATGAAATGATGTCAATTCTTCCGTAACTTGTTAATTTTCCTTCTGCCATATGACGCACATAAATTTATATAGTTTATGACATAAATTAATCGCATTACAGGATTTCTTATAAATTATTCATAATCGTTTGATTCAAATTCCAAATTCAAAACGATATTTGTAAGTAAACCATCTATTCTTAGTGTTGATAAAATGTGATAACGTTATCAAAGTTAATCATACGCCACATCATTCGTAGCTTAAATAAAATAACGTAGATTGTAACTAAAAGTTAAAGAAATTTTTAACAAGCGAAATAATTATTTTATTTCAGTACAGTTATTATATATTATACCATATAATTAAAAAAAATATTCAACTATTCAATATAAAATTCTTTTATTTGCAATTATATCTAATTTTAAAATCTCTGGTAATAAAATATAAGACAAGACACAATTACCAATGTTACAATAATTATAACGAGACGATCTTTTTCCTTTCACTTTTCCTTAATATAATGTTTGAATACGAATTTATAGAAGGAAATCCATTTGAGAAAAATAATTTTAAAAATACATCGATTTCTCGTTTGATAGAATATATTGTTAATGCATTTTATCACTAATTATTAGTATCTTTTACATTTACATAGCAAGAAATTTCCTATTCTGAACTCTTAAAGTTAAAAAACGACGTTAAAATTTCAAATAATTTTTCTTATTCCAATTATAAAATCACACTTTCAAAACAAGTTGCAATCTTTGTGTAATACAAGTAAAAGTAACGAGAACTGAAAGGAAGAACCTTACATTAAGTTCTGTTTGTTAGTATAGGCGTTTTAAAAACTGATTTTCAAGTCAATATCTTTTTTCTTTTTTTTCTGAAAATCTTGTGAAATAATACTTTTTAATTTCCTTGGAATAAATTCTGGTTTTAAAACAAAAATATAATCCTTTCATCTACACAGTAATGTGTATCCACGCGGTATAGAAAAGCGCATAGATTGTTTTACCGCAACGAAAGGAACGATATATGCGATAAAAGAACAGTATAAAAAGTATCATCGATAATTTACCTTGAATTAGAAAGATTTTGATGAAAAATGTAATTGACGTATGTTGAGATACATGTTCCCATTTAAGAATCGGTGTACAAGACAATTTTCTTTCTGTTGCACAATTTTAAACACGTGAATTGATTGAAATTCTTATAAATTACGGCAAACGTAATGGAAAAGCTGCGTGGACACAGTTCGCGCGACGACTACTCGATGACTACGACACACCACCGACGCATTTTAAACGTTCACTGAAACGTCAATTATGCTATACACACTACCTAAGTAGATAGAGACATGCGGTAGTAAACCTCTGGTCTCTGATTCAATTTTTTAACGATATCGTAATTGAATTGGATAAATTAAACTACAAACGAATTCTGTTTTTTAAACGAATTCTAGATTTTTCCCTCAAGGATGTAATATAACAAAATAATGATATAACAAAGTCAATGAAGATATTATCAAAAGCTTTGATTTTCAATTGTGATTTTCTTCTTAGATTTCTTTCAAATTTTTTTCTAAATGAATATATACTCCTTTTTGGTATATCTAATAATAAAAGTAATATAATTGAAGCATTGAAGTATATTAATTGATTAATATAATGTCCGTGTAGATCATAGATATACTTTATAGCTACAGTTTATTATACATTATATTAAAAATCTTTTTTCGCCTTTATTAATATGATCATTTCTCTCTTTTCGTGAAATTTCTGAAAACAGAATTAATGTAATAAAGTTATTACATATATATAAATAACTTTTAAATTATTAGTATATAACTATTAACTCATAAATAACATTCAAATAATTATCATTATCGCTGTCGTTAGTTTTTGTAAAATATTAGACACATAAACACAATGTGATATTTTGAAATCGAGAGAAAATTTTGTATAACCTTACGAAAGGTATACGTATCTTTCTTCCTTACATACAAATTAAACAAAATAACTATTGTATGTACATAGTACTATGTACAGTTTACTAACTTCATTATATATTAGTTGAAGAAATATGTATTTTTATTTTTATTTTTAATACGAAAAAAGAAATAATCTAATTAAATAATATTAAAACAAACTTTGTTAGGTATTGCGATACTAATCAGAATAAAGTTCAAGATATAATTATAGGAATGATCCGTCGTTTACAATTCATGGTGCACATAAATTGAAATTCTAAATTACATGTCCCCCATATTTAGAATGATTCATAGTTTCATATTCATAAATAGTATTCGTCTGATGACGTAGACGCTTTAATTAACGATCGCACAACGGAACATTATCCGATTGTTTGACAAGTTTGGTACAATGCCGTGATTTACATCGTTTCAATAGTGTTCTATGTTCTACATTAACAGCGACGGAATTTTCATTAATATCTATACAACAATTATTATAAAGTAAATAAATTACTTGAGTAAATATTGTAAAAGGAATTCATGAAAAACAATTTAAACAATTTAAACGGACAAAGTCACAATTTAAATATTCAATTTGATAAATATTTGAGTATATGAATATATCTAAAATATATTAAATCAATTTCTTTTTAAAACTTATTAAAGAAGATTAAATTCAAAATAAATATTTCAATTGGAATAAATTTCACATTTACCCATTGATATTTAATATAATCTGTGTAATTTGATGTTCTCTTAATAGAGGTCTCGACAAACGTACATTTTTTAAACGGTGTACCTTTTCAATATATAATCATAGATAAAAGTTCAAGAAACGTAATATTTTATATACCAAGAAATACAAATCATTAATCAACGGAACATGATTAAACTTCTGGAGAAAATGGAAGATAATTATGAAGAGAGTAACAATCAAGCAGATCGAATAAATTACTTAATCGAACAGGTAATCTTTTTACTAAAGATTAATGTTACGACTATTATTCTACTTATTCCATTCTATTTTTTATCGGCACATTTTATCATTTTAACAATACAAAGTTGAAATCTCAATATTTTACATTCTGTATATCAGAAAAATAAACGTTTCTTTCTAAATTCTTTTGTTAAAAGTTTATGGAATTAAGAGAAAAAATCTATAAACACAAAAAAAATAGATATTACTGGGAATCACATTTTTCTATTTTGTCGATAAATATTTGGACAGGACAAATCAAGTATATAGAATTGCAGAAAAAAGAAATCAATCTTAGAAGCGCTATTTCAAAAGTTGTAAAAATAATCGAACTTAAACAACAAGAATTGAAAAATTTAATAACAAACAGAACAACATATTTCACAGAACAACGGTATTTTTATCTGCTTCTTTAAATAAATTATTTAATCTAAATACAGTTTCCATGTTCATATTTTTCCTAGTAAAAATTTGACCATACTTTATAGTGCTAAATTTCGGATGGAAGGTACAAACTTTACAAATAAATGCCTGCATGCGCAGAGGGAATATGTACGTTTAATTATATTTGTTTTAAATTGTGAATGATTTCTAATTTTAAATTCAATGAGTGATTAATAAAAATAAAATATTTTATTCATAGACAAATGAAAATTTGATTCAGAACATTCAACAAATTCAACAGGAGTACCAAAAGATACATAATAGATTGCCAACATTTATGGCAAAATTGATAACTCTAGGAACATTATGTAGTTTGAATAATTTAACCTCTGTTGAAGAAACTCAAGAAGTATTAAAAATTAATATTGTCTTGAGAAGTATAACGTAAGTGTAACTATTATCAGTAAAAAGAAGTTTTTAATCCGTTATTATAATTAGTAATTTTTAATAATTCATTCACTTTGCTCAAATGCTATATATAGGGAAAGTAATAATAGTAAATTTTTGCAAGTTACATTCGTCCAAGATTTATTGAAAAAATTGGAAAATGAAGTAAAACAGAAGAAAATAATATTGAATAACATTTGTCAGAATACATAATTTATATCATTATTGTGTTGCAACATTAATGTACATTGATATTAACATTAAAACTTGTTTGTTTACTGCTATATCTTATCTTATTATGGAACAAAAATATAAAATAAAAATTAAAATTGTATAAAAATTTTGGCATTTTATTATTATTTCGTTTCTTTCCAATTTCTTGTAAAATAAGTTTAAACTGAATTCTATTTCTTTTAGAAACTTCAAAATAGTGAATTAAAAAATGTCTATATAATTACATATATGTATTTATTACTATTAAATTATTATTTTTAATTATTATTTTTAATTATTTTAATATTAAATTATTCATTTAATATTGTCAGTATTGGATTGTATTAGATTAATCACATATTAGAAAAATCATATAATTGTAATATCAGCATCTAATAATATTCATATTGTAATAGAATTAGGATTTTTAAATATTAATACTGAAGAATTAATAATACAAAAGATACATCAAAATTTTCTAAATATTTTAAGTGTTTAAAATAACAACGACTATAATAACAACAACAACAACAACAACAATAATAATACTGTTAAATTAAACTTTAAAAATTAAACTAAATTAATCAATTTTTAATGGAATTCAACGTGTTCCATTTTTGAGTTAAGAACATTTTTTTTTTTGTATCGTTTATTATATGTATTTTTATTATTAATTCTAATAAACTATAATATAGCTTTTATCTTTTATATCCTTATCTCTATTTTATAAAAAAAAATTTATTACTATTTTTTTTATTGATACAATTCATTTGAGTATATTAATTGGTTTCATTCTAATGTATAATGTTCCCGCGTAAACTATTGTAGGAAGTCCAACCGGCTGCGATCATTGGTTAGAAAATTGAATTTATCAAAAGCCGGTGTACTACGTTGTCTTAAGACATTTTTGTAAAGATTTAATATTTTTTGAAGTAAAAGTACACGAAATTTTTGAAATAAGTCAATATGGAACTCACGGATGATAATTTGCTTACTCTTAGTGAATATTTAAAGCATACTCTTAGCCCAGATATAAATGTTAGATGGCCAGGTGAATATAACCTCTTTGTTAATGATCATAAGATGTTTTATAAAATAACAAACTCGAATATATCACTATTTGTAAAGATAGTTTCTATTTAAATTTTTTATTTAATTATAATAAGTTTTATTACGATTTGCAATTTAAATATTACAGTCTTAAAGAAAATTTGGCATGTGCGTATCAACAAGTACTTCACTGAATTATTATAATAATTTGCTACTTACAAAATCATTTTAAAGACATATATGTTGAATTTATAGAAAGCAAATACTTGAATTTATAGAAAGACCAAAAGACATCTAGAGAGACATTTCAGACATTTTCTTTTTTTTTTTTTTATTAAATAAAATTCTTAGTTTGTACTAATAAAATGATTTATAAAATATGATAGATTAAAATTTTTAAAATATATTGATTATAATCGTACTTTTTTGAATTTATAATTTTTGTCTTTTCTTTCGATTCTTTTATGAATCTTTTGCAAAAACATGATTTTTATATTTATATTTTATTTTTTTTCACATGCATGAAATATGTTGGATCATAAAATAAATTTATAAATTATTTATTTTTTTTTGTACTTTAGCTGAAAAGTTTTTAGCATCAGTTGAAATAAATCAAAATTATCCATTACTTCTTTTACATCTTGTGGACAAATCTGAAATCAATATAACTATTAGAATTGCTGGTGCAGTTGCATTTAAAAATTATGTGAAACGCAATTGGAAAGTGGTAATTATTCGTATTATTAATTAGTATAATTTTTATTTTAATATTTCTAATAAATTAACAATTAACTGCAATATAATTTATTTTATATTTAGGGAGAAGATTCTATAGATCGTATACATCCACAAGATAGGGAAGCTATAAAAAAATTAATTGTTAATTTAATGTTACATTCTCCTGATTCTGTTCAAAAACAATTATCCGATGCTGTGTCAATAGTTGGAAAATATGACTTTCCAAATAATTGGCCAGAACTTATAGATCAAATGGTTGAAAAATTCAATACTGGAGATTTTCATGTTATTAATGGTGTTTTACATACAGCACATTCATTGTTTAAGAAATATAGATATGAATTTAAAAGTCAGAGTCTATGGACTGAGATAAAATTTGTATTGGATAGATTTGCTAAACCTTTGACAGATTTATTTGTTGTAAGAATTTTACTTTATAATTTCTTCTTTAGTTATAGTGTATTAATTGCATTTTTAAATTATTTAATTTTTTTTAGGCTACAATGAACTTAATACAAGTACATGCAAACAATATAGATGCATTGAAAGTTATATATAGTTCTTTGGTAATTTTATCCAAAGTGTTTTATTCCCTTAACTTCCAAGTGAGTAAAAGACATAATGAGTTATAATTGATATAACATTAAATTTTCGTATTATAAATATATATATTTTATTTTTAGGATTTACCAGAATTTTTTGAAGACAATATGGCTGTGTGGATGAGAAACTTCCATATATTGTTGAATACAGATGTCTCTTCCTTACAATCTACTGTACTATTACATATAAATTTGTTGTTATATATTTCTTTTTAGTAAAATATATATATGTTACAATATTTGACTTATGTATAGGATGAAGAAGAAGCAGGAATAATTGAACAGTTGAAGTCACAAGTCTGTGATAATATTGGTCTTTATGCTCAAAAATATGATGAAGATTTTCAACCATACTTACCTGAATTCGTAACTGCTGTGTGGAATTTACTAACATCTACAGGACAACAACCAAAATATGATACTGTATGTAAATTTAATAAATACTATATACATTGAAATTGTTCCAATGATTTTTTACATTTTTGCAGTTAGTTTCGAATGCTCTGCAATTTTTAGCAACAGTAGCTGACCGTGTTCAATATAGAAACTTATTTGAAGATCCAACTACTTTAAGTAACATTTGTGAGAAAGTAATAATACCCAATATGGAATTTAGAGGTAATTAAGTAATTTAGAAATATTATATTTAGCATATATATTTCATATGTCTCTTGATTTATACTATAATGATATTTCATATTTAATAGAATCAGATAATGAATTATTTGAGGATAATCCAGAAGAATATATCAGACGAGATATTGAGGGCAGTGATGTTGATACACGAAGACGTGCTGCTTGTGATTTAGTTAAAGTGCTTTCTAAACATTTTGAAGCAAAAATTATGGAGATTTTTGGTGCCTACATACAAGTAAGTAAATAAATATATATATGAACTTGCCCTATACGTATTGATGTACATTTATTTTTCTGCTTATTTTTAGGTGATGTTACAAAATTATGCTGATAAGCCCACTGATAATTGGCGAAGTAAAGATGCTGCAATTTATTTAGTCACTAGTAGTGCGAGTAAAGGTCAAACGCAGAAACATGGTGTTACACAAAGTAGCGAACTTGTTCCATTACCACAATTTACAATGCAGCACATTGAACCGGAATTAGTTAAACCAAATGGTACAAAAAATGCTTAAAACTACTAAAAACTAATTTATTTATTAAATTGTTAGAAATTTGTTTTAAATAAAAAATTTTAATGTAATTTTCAGTGAATGAATTTCCTGTGCTTAAAGCTGATGCAATTAAATTTATAATGACATTTAGATCAATATTGCCAAGGGAAATGATAATTGGTAGTTTATCACAACTAATTAGGCATTTAAGTGCTTCGAATATTGTAGTTCACACATATGCAGCTTGTGCAATTGAAAAAATACTTGCAATGAAAGGTTCCGATAATTTACCGTTGTAAGAAAATTAATATTTTATTTAATGATAATATAATTACCTCGATATACTAACATTTTAAAATGTGAAATTTTATTTATAGAGTGGAAGAAAATGATATATCACCACTGACATCAGATTTATTAAAAGGTTTATTTGCATGTTTAAATATACCTGGCTCGGAAGAAAATGAATATGTAATGAAAGCTATCATGAGAAGCTTTGGTATTTTACAAGAGGTGATTGTACCATTTTTAGCAGATCTTTTGCCAAAACTTACAGAGAAACTTGCCATTGTATCTAAAAATCCAAGTCGTCCTAACTTCAATCACTATCTCTTTGAAACATTTGCTTTATCGATTAAGTAAGTAATTAAGTAAATTATATTGTTCAATATAATTTTAATATAATTTTGTGTTTAATATAATTTTAGAATCGTTTGTAAAACACACAAAGTTGCAGTTTCTTCATTTGAGGAAGCACTGTTCCCAATTTTCCAAGAAATTTTACAGCAAGATATTCTAGGTAAACTATTTCATTTGATATATAGAATCATGCTACTTGTCTTTTAATTAATATTTTTTTTTGTTTAGAATTTTTGCCATACGTTTTTCAAATACTTGCTTTACTTTTGGAATTACGAACGACTCAAGATATGCCAGAAGCATATTTGGCCTTGTTTCCTTGTTTACTATCATCCGTGTTGTTTGAACGTCAAGCTAATATACATCCTTTGAATCGATTATTAAGAGCTTTTATTAGCCATGGTGCACACCATATAGTAGCACAAGACAAGACAAATGGTTTGTTAGGTGTATTTCAAAAATTGATTGCATCGAAGGCTAATGATCATGAAGGTTTCCTGTTATTACAAAGTATCATTGAACATTTTGCACCGTAAGTTTTTTCTATTAGATTTTTTTTATTGTGTCATTTTAACATTTACACTGCTAATAGTGAAATATTTTTAGGAATGTATTGGAACCATACATGAAACAAATCTTTGTTTTACTATTTCAAAGACTTTCGTCATCAAAAACAACAAAATTCGTAAAAGGTCTAATTGTATTTTTCGCGTATTATATCATTAGATACGGTTCAAATAGTTTGGTTACGATTATAGATCAAATACAATCTCGGTGAGATGTTTATTTACGAAAAATTAAAAAAAAAATTATGATTAAAATTAATTGACATTTAATAATTTTAATATTTTCAGAATGTTCGGTATGGTCGCAGAACGTGTATTAATAGAAGATATGCAAAAGGTGTCAGGTGATATTGAACGAAAAATAACTGCAGTTGGAATATCAAATTTACTAATTGATTGCCCTGCAATGTTGGAAAGACCATATAGAACATATTATCCTTATTTATTAGCAACGTTAGTAGAATTTTTCGAATTACCACAGGATCAGTCTACATTATCCGAAGATAATATATTCCCAAAAACTGAGGATATGCCTGGATATCAAGTAGGATATAGTCAACTAATTTGTGCAAAAACTCTTCCAAAGGATCCTTTAGAAGGTATAATTATAAAACACATTTTATTTCCTAATTAATTTTATATTTTAACAAGTAAAAATTTTACTAAATTTTTCATAAATTATACTTCCATAAATAGCTATAGGTGACGTACGTTTACATTTAGCACAAGGATTAGCAAGATTATCACCAAGGCAATTACTTAGTATTCTTGACGAAATCCCAGAACCTATCGCAAATCTTCTAAGGAACTATCTCCAAACGGTTGGCATTACCGTTGCATAATACGAGCTAGACGTCCGAGATAGATTAAAAATTCATTTGATTGCTCGGAAAATAAACAACATTGAACTGAATAAATTGTAACAAAGAGGAGAAAAAAAAGTTGTTTTTCCGGTATTTGTGTTGCGGGACTGAACATTGTACCTATTGTTTGTCTGTCATGTAATTGAATATTTCAACAGTTATTTATCATTTTCATGTGATACCTTGTTTGGAGTCTGTGACGTCAAAATTGTTAGAGAAAAAAAAGAATGCTAACGCTGTAGCACAAAACCATTGAAATAATTAGTTGCTACGTGTAATTTATTGTGTGAAACATTCCTGAGGAATTATTTATGTCAATCCACATTTTGTACAATAACGAAGATGACAAGCATACATCTCTTTAGATTAGTTGTTTAATAAATACGTGAATATCTAATCAAGTGATACTGCGTTGACTAATGGCCTGTGAATAAATTAATTGCTAAATACATTTTAAACTTAGATGTACAATTTTTATGCTTACAATATTTGTAAAGATTGTTAAACAAAAATTTTAATTGCATTTTGTATTTTAAACAAATTCGTTTCTATTTTATTCCCTCTTATCAACAATCATAGCAAAAAGCATCTATTTGTAAATTTTCTAGAGATAATGAGTTTTCTGGAAGTAATGAATGACAATGTAACCTGTAACAAATGTACAATTAGAAGAGAAAAATGAAATGAAATAACTTTAAGTATTGAAATTATGTCAAATATTATTAAAAATATAACAAATATTGTTTATTAACTTTTTTAATAAAAGAATTTCAAATGTAGAATTTTTTCCATTAATAAAAATTATTTTATAACATATTTATTTACATACAACATTAGTAACAAAAAAATAATATCGAATATTATACTTTTATATCTTTGAAAACAGTAATTTTTTTTAATTGTTTTATAGATTATCTTCGTTCATAGAGAAACATAGTAAACGATAATAGTGCATAAATTTAATTATATAATAAATTTACTTTATTTGTATATTTGAAAGTCTTATATTGTGTTAACACAAGACTCAAAAAAGAGAAAAAATGATGGAAACTTTAATTGGAAATGGTTTCTATGTAAATCCGGTTTACAATTAAAAATTCGATAAGGTAAATAACTACACAAAGAAGTTACCGATCTGTGTTTACCTTCTGTTATCAATGACGTGCATCATGGCAGTATAGTGTCCGATGTTTCTCACATAGCAATTGACATATACTTGCACTAGGCAAGTAGTTAGTAAGGACGGTCAACAATACACAATGGCGAAAATAATTTTACTGTGGTTATTATTTGTTATATGTTCAATTCACCGTACGTCGACTTTTTATTTGCCGGGTTTAGCGCCCGTGAATTATTGCAAGCGAGGAGAAACTTCTGAAACGTGTAAAGTGTGTATCAAAGATTAGTTTCAAGTGTTTCAAGAATTGGTTATGATTGCTATTAACGTTTTCCATCTTTTTTTCTTTAAACACAAATATTTCATATTTATTGTTTATAATACTCATTATATATTAGTCACAGTTTAATTTATTTTCTATTTTTGACATTACATTAGTTAAAAATTATTTTTTAGAAATTATAAATATGTTTTTTTATGTCTTCCTTGACATGTGACTCATAGTATTGAAATTAAGTAATGAAATGTTTTAATTAAATAATAAAAAGTATAATTGTTTGTACAATATTATTGAAGTATTCTTAAATCGACTTTGAATTTACTTTGTGTTTTAATTTATATATTAATTGCTAACCCATTTAATCGTTATTATGTATGAATTTTTTAATGTGAATGTTGCTGAATTTCTAAGCTTATATTTATTGTACACAGCATAAACATTATATTTGTAAAAATATTGTAAAAGTTTAAACAGGCTAATGTTTAAAAAATAGTTTGCAATTTATTTTTGTATTATGAAGTTTTCTTTTTATTAACATAATTATACATTATTTAGAATTGCAGTCTATTTATGTTTTATATGAGTATAATATATATAATTTATAATTTAATATGTTGCATTAAATAATTTTATTCTTTTTCAGTCTGAAATTAAACTATACGTAAATCGTTTAAATACTGAGAAATATGTAATACCATATGAATACAGTCAGTAAGTTTTCAAAAAATATATACATATGTAAATAATATTATATTTTTTAATCTTATAAAAATCTAATTATCATACGAACAATTATTTTTATTTAGTTTTGATTTCAAAGTTGTTTTTGGAGAACGTATAAGGCCTTCTCCTTATAAGGTATAGTAAACCAAAATATCTTTAAATATTTCATCATTCTCAATTATATTTCTCTTTGTGTAATACATCGAATGGGAAATGATAATTACCATTATATATGAACTAATTATGAAGTATGAAAAACAAAATTATTATCTATTATAATTATATCATGTTATAATACAATTAACTTTTTCGAGCTAATATATTATTTAAAGGAGTATTTTGGTCTAGAAATTTGAAAAAATCGATTTAATTTTTAATTTTCTTGAAGTATGTCTTTAGAAATATGTCTACAAAGTTTGTTTAATTTGTAAAATTAATGGAATAATATTTGTTTGAAGAATATATAGGATGTTCCAGCAACGGTAGTGCAACTGTGAAAAGGGTGATTCTACATGCAGAAACAAATCGAATAAAAAGAATACAATTTTTTAATTGGAAGCTTCGTTTTCGAGAAAATCGACTTTGAATATTCGTCGAATGCGTGTGCACTTGACTATGACTTAGATGTGTCGAACATCAGCATACCAGCACTGGTGGTACAGTCGAGCAGGTGATTATTCTACATGATTAAATAAATCGAAAAAAAAAGAAAAAAAGAATAAAATTACTTAATTGGAAACTTCGATTTTGAAAAAATCGTCTTATAAATATTGACCGAGTGCGCGTGCACTTAGTGCAGCCCTAGTACAACGAGCACGAGTAGATGGGTAGGATGCGAGAATACAAATGGCCGACATAAAATTACAATCTTAATTACATTATTCGTCATATACATACCGTTGTTTTTAGAATAAAATATTCAATTTCCTTTGTTATAAAAATATTCGCTGTATCTCTTTAAAGAAACATTAACAATTCATTTTTGTTTTTAAATTATTGAATATTTTTTGTTGAACATTTTATTTAGTATAACAAAAACCATTCAATGCAAGTCATATGTCATTTATAAATAGCGCTAATATCCTTAGTATCAACATGATGTATTATGGTATCTATCTGTGCCCATAGATTTTGAATAACTTTAAATGAAAATAAGACATGTAATTTACTTACTAATGTATTACTTTATTAATTCAAAAGTTGTTGAAAGTGCTATATGACGAACAATGTACAGATTACATTTATATCGCAAGAACTTGTGTCCTCGCATCCAGGCGGTCACTCGCTGCACGCTATATTCGATCCAAGTGTTAAGTGCACGCGCACTCATTGAATATTCAAAATCGATTTTTTCGAAAACAAAACTTTGAATAAAAAAATTTTATTCTTTTTGTTCGATTCGTTTCTGCATACAGAATCACCCCCTTCCCAGTTGCTGGAACATCCTGTATATATCTTGCAGCTGCAATGTGTAGACACAATGTTGCAGCAGGTATATTTTCCCATGATATTCTACAAGAAAAGGTAATGAATTTTTTCATGATCAACTATCTATATCTCATAATGTTTTAGAAATTATAAAATCCATAAAGGACTATTCAAAAATGAATTACTGAAAAGATGTTTCAACACAGAGACACAAAATAATAATGAATTACTGTTATATTCTTTGATTTGCCCACAAGTCCATTTAATGAAGAGTTTTACAATGTATTATGAACATTGTAAACAATTGGTATGAATATTGGTCAATAAGCAAATATGTATGTCTATTTTCGAGACAAAAGAAGAATTCTTCGCTCAATGTCAGTCACGCAAGGCAGCTGAACGTTCTAAAACTGAACAGAAAAAAGAAACTCGGTCAAACTTAAGTTTTTCAACTACGAGGAAGGATTAACTTATAAGCCTGGATTGGCAGATTAATCATAAGTAACCATTTCCATGTAACTAATACGTAAAACTGTAAATGCGTTTTTATTGAAGCATCATTTTTTGAAGGGATGTACTCAGGTTCTAGTTGATCAAATAGCTTGAAATTTATATAGAATCTTCAACAAATATACCACTATCGTATAAATCATGGATTTTTAAGATATTGAGAAAATTGATGTTTAAAGATTCAAAGTGACATTTTTTTATTTATCCAGATTTTTCATGTATCTTGGTTCATAGGAGAACTATATTCATACTAATCAAGATGCTATTTTGTTTTTTCGTTTCAGATTATCAGAACAGTTAGAATCTTGTACACTATCTCACCATTTTTTCTTTCTTTATAACCATGTTCAATCACACATAATGTAGTTTAAGTTAAAAAGAATAATTTGTATACTTTAAATAGTAGTGAAGGTGTATTCCAAAAATTATGGAAGAAAGTCTTATGGTTTTTTTGCAAATAATTGCTAAAAAAGGCTTAAAAATTGGTCTTCTAGATCAGGATACCCCCTTAATCTTAACAATAATTGGGGAATACTAAAACTATATTTTATTGATGTGGATCTAGATTTTATATTATAATTAATTTTCTTCTGTTTAATTTTACGTATCATATGTAAATACTTTTTTGTTTAAGTATAATATATAATAAGTGTATATAAATAATACTCAAAAGATTACAATTTAAAAATATTTATATTTGTCATTTAAAAATATATTAAATAATATTACTCTTTCTGTATATTATAAGATTTTATTTAATTTTTTTCTGAAAATGTGATTTAACTTATCTTATAATATGCAAAAATTATAAGTCTAAAATTATAAATATGTATATTAAAAAAATAATATAAACTATGTAAATTTTCAGTTAGAGTTCATGCACGATGTTAAGTGTGGATTTGTATGTCAAAAAATATATGAAGGAGGAGATAAAGACTCTGAAAAGAAGTTGGAATTTTTGAAAAAAGGAATGGCATTTAATTATCAACATCATTGGATAGTTGGTAATATTTTAATTTTAAAACAAATTCAAACATAAAATATTCATATGATCATCAACATTGCTATATTTGTCTTTTTATAGATAATATGCCTGTTACATGGTGTTATCAATTAGAAGATGAACGACAATATTGTAGCACAAGATTTCCTATGGGATGCTTTTCTCGAGACCCAAGATCTCCAATGGACACTTGTAGTATTAATGTAAATTTAATTCAATATTATTCCTATATTTTTATTAAGACTGAAAAAAATAATTATTGAAGTAAATGTTTAATCGAAAATTTTAAGAACATGTCTTTTGTCTAAATTTAAACACAATAGATTAAAAATTTAAAGGAAACGGAATTATGCAATTTTCTTTTTTAGGGAGCATATAACAAAGCAAAAACTTATTACCTATTTAATCATGTAGACCTTACAATCACGTATCATAGTGGTGTTAAAGAAGAATGGGGATCTGCATTTAAGGAAAATGGTGGACGTATAATATGTAAGGAATAAAGATTTATGTTCATATTATTTAACTGCAATGTTGATTGAATTATTAAATTTATGCTTATTTTCATTAATAGCTGTTAAAGTGGTTCCCCGTAGTATTAAACATGGTAACACTCCTGATTGTGAACTCAAAGCACCATTAGAAATACCACATGAGGCACTTGCTACTGGTCGTCAATTACTTATTACTTACACATACTCTGTAACATTTACAGTAAGTATTTAAATTAATAAATTAAAAATAATGTATAATTTGATTATTTTGTTAAACAAAAGATATATTTTTAATTCTAGGAAAACAGTACAATCAAATGGTCATCCAGATGGGATTATATTTTAGAATCTATGCCTCATACAAATATCCAATGGTTCAGTATTTTTAATTCATTAATAATTGTTTTATTTCTTTCTGGAATGGTGGCCATGATATTACTTCGAACATTGCACAAAGATATTGCAAGATATAATCAGGTACTAAAGGAATACTATTTTTAATTATCACTGCATTATTGTTCAATAAAATTAAAAAATTAATTTATTATATTTTATTCTGTTATTTATATACTATTCAAAAAGTCTTTGAAATTATTAACATATTATTACATCACTCTATTAATTAACAAGAAGGCTTCACGTTTGGTTTTGTTTTATGTTATAAGTTGTTGATGTTCCTATGTCTGTGTTGCAATAACGCAGGCTTCCTTTCAGATAGAATCAGGAGAAGACGCACACGAAGAATTTGGCTGGAAATTAGTTCATGGCGATGTATTTCGACCTCCTCGCAAAGGAATGTTGCTATCAGTTTTACTTGGCTCTGGTGTTCAAGTGTTCTATATGACACTTGTAACACTGGGTAAGCTTCTAAATGTATATGTATATCTATATAAATACCTTTTTACTTGAAATATAATAAATAAAAAATATAAAATTTTATTTTGTATTTTGCACAGCATTTGCTTGTTTGGGATTTTTATCTCCAGCAAATAGAGGAGCTTTAATGACCTGTGCCATGGTTTCATATGTTTGTCTTGGAGCTACTGCTGGTTGTGTATCTGCTAGAATATATAAAAGCTTCGGTGGTGAAAAATGGAAGTCGAACGTGCTACTTACATCTATGTTGAGTCCTGGGTAATATAATTTATTGAATAAATATAAGTAAGTGATGAATAAAGCTGATATGAAGCTATAAAATTTTAAAATTACTATCAAAGTTAATGACAGTTGTTTGTCTAATAATTATCAAATTGTTTCTAATAATTTGTATAATTATGTATCTATTTTATGTGAATATTAAAGCATAAATATTATATAAATTTAGGCAATAATTCTATATGTAGAAAATATTTAACTTTTTTGAATTATTTACAGAATTGTATTTAGTTTATTCTTCATAATGAATTTAATATTTTGGGCAAGTGAAAGTTCGGCTGCTGTACCATTTAGCACTCTTATTGCTCTCCTAGCACTTTGGTTTGGTGTGTCCCTACCATTAACATTTATTGGTGCTTATTTTGGATTCAGAAAAAGGGTAAATTTATTTATTAGTAGAAACTTTTTTTATGATAATGTAAAATTTTTTTTTTTTCATATTCAAACTGTGTTTTATTTTAATTATGCAGTTATTTTAGTCATAAAAAATGGTGTTTTGAATGAGAATTTTATTTACAGTCCTTGGAACATCCGGTAAGAACCAATCAAATTCCTAGACAAATACCAGAACAATGTTTTTATACTCAACCAATACCTGGGATAATAATGGGCGGAGTTCTACCTTTTGGATGTATATTTATACAATTATTCTTTATACTTAATTCTTTATGGTAAATATAATATTTAAAAATTTGTTAATGATAATATAAAAGTTAATAACATAAATCATTACTATTAATTCCATTTCATTATTCTAACTACTGTTAACTTAAATATACTTTATTTAAATAAGAAAGATTCTAAATCTTCAATATTTAAAATACCTTTATTTTAAAATTAAATTAATTTTTTCAGGTCAAGTCAGGTGTATTACATGTTCGGATTTCTTTTTTTGGTATTTGTTATACTCGTAATTACATGTTCAGAAACGACAATTTTATTATGCTACTTTCATCTTTGCGCAGAGGTAACTTAATCATTTTTTTTAATAAAATAGATAAAACATTTTTCAGAATATATATATTCAAATATTTTTTAGGATTATCACTGGTGGTGGCGCAGTTTCCTAACATCTGGATTTACCGCATTTTATTTATTAGTTTATTGCATACACTTCTTCATGACTAAATTGGAAATAGAAGATGCTACATCTACGTTCCTCTACTTTGGCTATACCTGTATAATGGTTTACTTATTCTTTGTTTTAACAGGTGACATATTTGCTTCTCTTTTGTTAATAAAATTGCAATATTTTATAATAATAGAATATTATATATTTTGTGTATTAAATAGGATCAATTGGTTTCTTCGCTTGTTTTTGGTTCGTGCGGAAGATCTACAGTGTCGTGAAAGTCGACTAATGTATCAAATGACACCTATCTAAATAAAATGAATGTGGTATGAGTAAATAATAAGAATGAATGATAATTGATACCAGCCTTAAAAAAAAAAAAATATTAGCATATGAATATCAAGCCTTTTTTACACGCTTAAATTCCTTCTTTGTCTATTAAAATTGTCATTCGATATAAAATTAATATTATATCGACACAATTAAATATTTCAATTATTATTTATTATTTATTAATTTGTCATGAAATGTAAAATAACAAATCAATAATATTACAAATATCATAATTTGAATTTTTGTAAAATGAAATTTATACGATTGATAATTTTGTTATATTGTACTTTATTAAATTAGTATAAAAATGTTTTCTTTTTGTAGTAATAATAATAATAATAATAATTATGAGTATTTTAGAAAAATTTATATTTTTTTTTTACAAGATTTCTGAATATATATCTGCCAAAATTCATGTTATATATTGTTTCTGATTTTTAAAACACGCGTATAAAAGAAGTTTACTGAATTTGATTTGCTATCTAAAGATTAAAATACAAAATTTCAGAATTTATCAACATAAAAATTAAATTAATACACGTAACTACTTTTCGGTATGTATTTTTTCGATGAGATAGCGATATCAGTTATAAAAATACGTGAATACACAAAATGAATAATGTAATCCAGATGTTATGTCTTATTACTACATACATTTGTTTACAGTAATAAACTGATAAATGAAATATTAATTAATGATGTAAATAAAAGAACACTTTTGCCTTAGAATCGCAAACAATTAAATTTACTGGATTACAAATTTTAACTGTATTGTTTACACATTTTTTTATCATATTCATAAGACCAAATCCTTTGTGATTTGTATTCAAGTTTTATTCTTTAAATTACTGCAAGAATTACCTAATTTTATAATATAAATAATATATATATTATAAAAATATTAATTTATTAAATTTATTAATTTTATTATGATCAAAATGCGATAAACCATAAAGGATAAATTTCATTAAGATCTTAGGTATGTTGTAAAATCCGAATTTTTTGGTAAAATATTATTTATAGACTCCAAAAAAGTATATGTTTCAGGGATTAAAAACTGTTATAATATCGATTCTAATCCTCAAAATAATTTTAAAAAGTAGACATTGATTTCAGTACTGTTCTATTATCGATTCGTATATAGATGTCAAACAATGTATGTACGTATTAGTTACTTATTTGTTGAATGTGTTCATTATGGTTTAACAAAAATTTTTCGGTTTAAATTATAGTATAAAAAAAACAAAAGTATATGTTTTGTTTCTTTAAACTAGTTTTAAAAGAATGTTTATGTCAAGTTATGTTAGTTTTTATAAAAAGATAATTATATATATATATATATGTAAAACCGACCGTATCTAATAATTTCAATACTTACAGAATCGATATAAAAGACAAATTAAGAACCATTTTTAAATTGCAATTAAAAAAGCATATCACAATTTTTAATAACTGTTTTGATCCCTGATTTTTTCACATGATAATGAAAACAACAACAAAGAAAGAAGAAAGAAAAGGAAAACATTAAAGGATATGTTATTATATGACTACTCTCTTTAAAATTACAGAAAGGTATATCCTGAACGTAACCTCGGGAAAATTAGTTTAATTGCGAAAAAGATATACAGTGTACAAATTGGTAGTTAAGTTAAACGCTGAACTTGAAATTTTTAGTTCATTTTTATTTTTTCTATTGATAGTATTTGTGATTGTGAAATATTTTAATTAATAACTGACATGCACACATCCTGTAATTCATGACTTTTGCAAATTGAAGCAATTACGACGTTAGCGTTAATGATGTTAATATAAATAAAGATCGAATAAGTTTACGTAAATGGTTATTTCCTGGTTGCAATAACACATTAATTGACATATGCGTAAATTGTTCTGTTATATAATTTTTTCCTTATTAAAATCATTTCCTTTTCGATTATATTTTAGTATATGTATAAAATACGTTTGTTTAAACCACAGAAAGTATATATTATAACGATAAAATAAATACGTAACGAATAAATTCGTTTTCTGCTTTAAAACGTATATATTTTGCTTTTTCTTTCTTCGTAAATCTTTCGATCTTGTTTCAAGAATGAATGACAAATCATCTAAATATGTTGTGACATTGTACAAAGTAAGCGGCAGATGTACTTTTTATATATAACCTATGTGTTTTACATTTATTGGTAATTTTACACGTCATATCACGGCGTATTGAAATATACTTTATATACAAACGTGTTTCTGGCTGTGCAAATTTATTGCGCGAAAGCGAGAAACACCAAAACTTTACATGTTACTACCAAATCTATGGTAGTATATATTAGAATTCAAGGAAATCTGACTACTCTACCGACAGAGATAAAAAGAAATAATTCCAGGGAGAAAAAATGCTCCCGTCGACGCTTTAGAGTGACTTTATATCAGTCAATGAACCACAGCTCTCGCCATCATCATTTTGGGCTTTTCATTTTTTGTTGCTGCTGCTTCCAATAATTTGCCCAAATTTCATTTATTTTGTTTTCTTATAACAAGACAAACAGTATTTTCAATAATCATGAATACTAAATTCGTTTCAAGCTTTTTTCTCTATGTAGATGGTTTTTCATTCGATTATCCTCCGATTCCCAGGGCACGTTTCGCGATATCTACGATATATCGTAGAACGTGATGCGTCTCTTCTAGACGATGGAAACACTACCACCATTCGTTCTACAGTTACGCTGCTCTGTTGAATAGTTAATGTCGACCTGTAAGAAGCACGGTTTAATGCTAAAATTTTAGGGAAAATGGATCGGAGATCGGGACGTTTCTTGATCATGCAACAAATTTGTACAGTTTCTGACTAATAAACGAAAAGCAACAATTGTAAGAATGAAACTAAACAGAAAAACAAATATGCGAAATCGACATAGAAACAAGAAAAATGATACTGTAAGAAATTTTTTTCTCATGAAACAATTTTTTGAATTAAAAATTAAAAAAAAAAAGGAAAGAAAAATATAGAAGATAAAGAAACGCATATTCTAATACTATTAAATTGTAAATCGTAAAACAGCCTGCAAATTGATGAACAATTAAGAAATCAAAGTTTAAAGAACATGTTTGGGTAGTCTGTCTAATGTAAAAAGAAAAGATCCATTTGTCTTTTCATGATCCATAGCATCGTTCTTAAAAATATAACTGGTCAAAAATGGAAATTTTTGCATCGGAAAGGAAAAGGTACGTTTATCGAAGGAGGTAAATCAAAGAACTATTTTCTCGGGCTGCGGCGGCGACGACCGTCCCTGTTGTTTCTCTCTGCACGTCTCATCTCTTCTAATCTGCGCGCATGTTCTGCCATATGTTGCCTTCTCATTTCTTCTTTTACAACTATCTGTAATTGAAATATAGATATGTTTATCTTAATGAATAATTATAAAGTAATATAATATACATTTAATAAATTACTGTTAAAAATAGAAATAACAGTTTATTAAATTGTTAAAATGAAGAAAAATAAAAAAATTTTTGAACAATTTATGGAAATGAAGAAATTAAATTATTGCAACCCTTCTCATAAATTCTTTTTTTTAAATTAATATGTATGTTATATATTTAGGATAAAATACAATATACATGGTACATATGTATAAAAGTTATTATACTAATTTTGCATATAATATATTTATTAGACCAGCAATTAAGAACCAAAACTGGTGCTTAATATTTTATATAAAATTCTACATTTTTAAAAACTAAAATAAAGACATTTAAATTAATAAGAATATAAGGTAGTACATAATCTTATTTTATGTAGCCAGAAAATATACATCTATATAAAATTTATGATACATTGATATATTATAAATTCTTATTTTATTATACTAATTAAATAATTCCTTTTATTTTTCTTGATTTAAGATGAATGTGTTAAACTTGTTTACCAAATAAAAATTTATTAATTTTTTATATTTTCTTCTCTTTTTTTTTGGTAAATAATTATGAAACAGATATTTGTATAACTTATTATTAACTGTTTTTTCTCTTAAATATTATATTTTCGTGCAAGCAAAATACAGTAACATGATTTTCTTTTGGATTTAAAAAATGGAACCAGTACTCTATTAAACAGTTGGTTTAAGTAATATAGTGAGATATTAAATTACTGTACCTAGCAGTGTCCCTGATTGATGTTAACATTTAGGACCATCTGCAGTTTATAACTATATGTATTTAATGGTATGTACTACAATAGATGAAAGTTAATTAACTTTCAATTTCAACTATTAAATGCAATTTATTATCAATTACTTCGATTATTTAATATTTCAATCATACAAAAGACCTTTTTAGAAGTTTCCAATAAATCATTATCATCATTAATCACACGTAGCAACAGAAAAGAACCCAATTGAAATCACCACTATTTATCGAAATATCTTATGTTGCTGCTTCAGAAATTCAAATATACTTTCTCTTGAACCAATTATACATCGAGGAACGAATATATTTAATTACTCAAATAATAAGAATAACTCAATATTTCAAATACAACATTAAATTACATTGCAAAAATGAACACAATTTTCAAGGTATAAAAAAAAATTAGTTTTCTTATAGTCATAAATATGAAATATATGTAATGTACACTTTATGTTTAATGTACCTGTTCATTTGTGAGTGGTAACCAATATATGCATGGTGTTGCTTTTGTCTTCCTAAAGAGATCATCTAAAAGTTTAGCTAGTGGCGGTTCATCCTCTTTTTTTTTAAATTTACGAGCTGGAGCTGGAAGGTGGGCTTCTACTGCTGGACTTCGACTCCTCTGTCGTCTTTTTTTGTCATGCTCTTTCTTTTCACGTTCTTTCTCCTTTATGTGTTGCTGACCATCTTCTTTACCTAGGTCCCATTCCCGAACTACCATCACCTATCATTTTTAAAACTCTTACTTAGTTATTACATATCGAATTCTTTTATAGATAATCTGTAATATATTCATATGTATAAATTTTTCAAATAAACAAATATTTGTTTTAATTAAATAAATTAGATTAATGATTCTAATACATTATTTAAGTATAGTTTAATACAAAACGCAAGCGAACAATTATAATGTTAAATCGAAAACACTGCGAATACTTTTTACTTTTCAATCCATATTTTTGTTTTATAACACAGATGCAAAAGCAATTACAAATTTTATAGATTTATAAGATATAATATTTTATATATACAATTTCATAAATTTTTAAAGCAATAAATAATATCAGATCTAGTATTAAAAGTTCTTCTTTCTATTATGTAAGTTGTAAAAGATAATACAAATAATATACCTTTGTATTTGTTCTTTCTTCACGATTCCAATCCTGTTGCCATGAATCAGAAGGAACAAGAGGTTCCGTTTTTCTTGGAATGGACTGATCTTTTGATAATTCTCGCGCCAATTCCATATCATCTTTAGTTGCATATTCAACATGAAGCTTTTTTGGGTTTGAAACTGGCCAAGATATACCATGTAATGCTTGCCTCGTTTCAAATGCCTGATCCTCATTGGCATACTAAAATAATTGACTTACTATCACATCTAATAGTATAATTCTATTCGTAAATAATAAAATAATATATTTTTAAGGATATGTATTTAATATGTATTAAATATATATTTTTTAAGTATATATATTTTATTTAGTTTATCTTTTTGTTCTATCTTATTATTTGTTCTAAGATATAGAATAAATAACAGATATTATAAAATCTAAAGAAATGTTTTATAACATTATTTACTTTCTCTGTATTTTGTTCTATTATATCAAATTTAATAGTATTGTATCAAAATTAAAGGAACATATTTATTTAAAAATCATTTTAACATACCTCAACGAAACATTTGGACTTAATTCTATCCATCCAAAATCCATTTTCAATAATTATGCCAGTACGCGATAAAAGCTCTTTAATTTGATTTAAAGTGAAAGGACGAACCAAGTTTTTGATCAAAAGGATGTTTGTAGGCTTTGTAGCAGGTGGACTTGGAGATTTTACGTGTGGTGCTCCTTTAACAATCGATATTTTACGCCTTGCTGCTACAAATCACAATTTAAATAATAAATATATTAATATGATATACTATATCAATTTAAGTTCTTTACAATTCCCAAATATATAGTCTTAAAAGTATATTTTAAAAATATTCTGATATACTTATTGTTAACGTCATAAATTTTTTAAAAAGTTGATGTTACTGCATTTTACACATCTATGGAAAATTTTCCTCAAAACAACATTTCTTGAATTCATGACTGTAATGACATGTACTTTGAGAATTGATAAACTTTGCAAACCTTTACAAATATGTTGTTGAAAGTACTTTTCACTACATCCTTCACTATTTTTAATACTTTAAATACCTTCCAATGTTACTTATGAAAATTATAAAATTAATATTAAGCTTTAAATGTTATTCATTTTTATGCTGTAGTTTTGTCAAATATTTTTTTATATTGTTTATTTTTATATATACAACAACCATATTTATAAATTTGTTTTTGTACAGCAATAAGATTAATCAGGATAATCGTTAGAAAAGAATTAATAATAATAGATTACAATATCTTTTTGAATAATCAAAATATTAATAGATGTGTGTACACAATACTAATGCCTCATTAATTTTTATATAATTCTCTAAAAATGATATTAGAATGACCTATATAAAATAAAGCACCTTATAAAAATATTCACATACCTATATGATTATCTATCTTTGTATCCCCTTTCTTTGCTGCACCATTTTTTTGTATATTTTCATCACTGGACTTATTATCATTTACTCCCTCGTTACTACAATTATGCCATTTTTCGCTAACCCGATAACGGTCTCTGTCTTCATCGTCGTCCTTTGAGAGACGAACTTCATTTATTGACAACGGTCGTGCCCCTGGTACTAATGCCTATCATACATACATATAAACAGTTATAACATTTAAGAAGTATAATATAATACAATATAATATTGCATGTTAAGTATAAAATTATGCAAATATTATGTATATCTAATTGTATTTTTTTTAATTTTTGAAGTCGTAGTACATTATAAATATAATAAGTAAAAAATAACAGAATATTTCTTTCTAAATTTGCAAAGTATTGAAATATGAAATGGAAATATTACTTTAAGTGAATCCGTAGAAATTGAAAATGAAGGTGCGGTATCAGTAGATAATGCAGTACCCCATCGACGTTTTCTAGGAACACACTTTGAATTCTGTTCAGTACTATCATGGTTTTCCTGCGAAATAATAATTAATTTACATCATCCATAATATAATTATAACATTCCAATTACTGTAATATTTCTTAAAATACTTAATTATTGATTAATTTATTTAAGAAATAAGTATAATGACAAACCTTATTTGGAACATTTGTTTCGTTATTTGTGTTTGCATCATTATCTTCTTTTTTGATATCATTCTTCTCTGTTAACATTCTTGAAGAACTGAAATAACATTTATGAAACTATAGCAGAGAATTACTAATATAAGTAACAAATTACTCATTCATACTTACAAAGATCTCTTTAAATTTACTTTCACAGGTTTATAACTCATCAACTGCATTGTTGTTGATGCAGAATATTCTGACTTATCTGTTAGACTATCCAACTTTTGTTTATTTTCTTCACAACGTTCTATTTCTATTTCCACATTGCTTATTAAAAAATTATTTCTTGCTTTTGGTGATTCAGAATGATCTTTTTGTTCATGAGAATCCTGTGTACTTATTTTTTCCTCTTGCATATAAGCATCAATTTCGATATCTCTTTTAATGGGAGGTTCATCCTCAGAATCTGGTGTATCAGAATTGGATGAATCTCGATACTTAGTTCGATGCTTTCTGCGACTAGCACATTGTATTCTGCCACCAGTTCTATTACTTTTAGTACGAATTTCATCATTCGATTCAGATGATGAGTTTACTTTATGAATTTTTTCCTTTTCATCATCATCGTCACTACTTGTATCTCTTTGAGTATTTTCGACATTAATTTCTTTACTAAATTCTTTCGTTGATTTTTCGTTAGCATCTTCCATACATTTTTCTTCCTTTGGTATAAGGTTTGTCTCCTCGGATGAGCGATTACCATTTGAACTAGGACCCAACATGGTTGTACTACCCGACTTAATGGGTTCACTATCAGCGATTTCGTTGGAGAAATTTGCCTCATTTGATTCACCTTGTTGATCTATGTTTGGTTTAGCGTCAGACAAGTTGGCTGAAGTGGTTTCAGGCAGGATCTCCTTGCTATCACTTACCTCTTCGTTGGAGTCCTGACCTGGGTATGAAGAGGAGGGATCGTTCGGCTGTTCAATGCTACTGAGCATTCTTGTACAAGAAACCAGTTGCTTATCTGCCGAGTCAACCTCCTCTGCAACTCCCTCACCACTTTCCTGCCACTTGTTCGATTTTTTCCTATTTAAAGAAGTATCAGATGGTCCTTCTAATATGCTATGCTGTCTAGACAACTTTAATATCTGTATCTCGCCCGGCGATGCATTAGCTCTTGACACTTTCCAAACTGATCCAGTATTGTTGTCTTCTTCATCTTCTTGTAATTTAGTCTTAACATCTGTTTCAACAGACAAAACTTTTTCGTTACATTCTTCTTTCTGTTCCACTTCCTTTTTTTGAAGATATGCAGATTTCTTTTCTGTTTCTTTATTGCTCAAGCTTTTTGATAATTCCTCGATATTTTCTTGTTCTGGAGATGTTGATGGTGTTTGTTTTACACATCTTCGTGTTGATTTTCGTGTTGCACGTTCGACTTCCTTCTCGGGAGTCCCAACTTTTGCTTTATTTCTTTCACTTTTGCGTCTCATATCTAAAATATGAAATGTAATTTTATTAAAATTCTTTAAATTATATGTTACAAAATAATTCAAAACTGTACAGTTAGTATATTAATACAATAAGATTTGATAAACTAAAATCTTTAACATTAAAGTTCATTGATTATAAATAAAAAGTTGTTGATTAAATACTTATAATTAAGTGTAGACTTTATGTAGTACTAATAAATAAATATAACTTTCATTTGTAATCAATAATTAAAAGTATTTTATATAATATACATAATATTTTTATGTTACAATTATACACATTTGTTTTAGTGCAAAAAAGTATTATATAATTAAATTTAGCAAATTTATTATATCTTCATTACATTTTGTTATGAATATAATTCAATATAAGTATTTATTTTAGTATAAAATTACTTTTTAGAACTTTACAATGCTAAATTAATTGTACCTTTTAATATTTAATATTTATTTTATAATTTTTCTTTCAGATATATTTCTACTATTTAGTAATCATATTTATTATAATATTCATGTATATGACAAGAAAACATTAAATAGAAAACATATTATAAATATAAACAATGAAATAAAATTAAAACATTGAATAACAGCATTAAATGTACAAAATACATGATAGCAAACAATTTCCATTTAGAGTACAGAAAATAAAAGTCCTTACATTAAATATTACTCTTGTTTCATAATCTTTTATTTTTTACCTTATACCTAAAACTATTGATGTTTATAAACAAGAAAGTATATGAAAAAGCATTTACCATATTTGAAATTAAAACAAACAAATTTTTAAATACGTAAAAGTAATTATGTGATTATATATTAGATTATAATTATTCAAAATATTTGATTAATTATTGAATAAGTTATTGAAGCAATACATAATAATAACTACTTCAAGCTATATAATTGGAAAGACCTAATGCATGTAATAAATAATTGTTAGTATGGTATACTATATCAATGAAAAGAACTGATTTAGATAATTATTTCTGACAAATATCTATTCAAAATTGCTCCAAGAATATCCGAATTTAATTTGTGGTTACCTATGAAACGCGCGGGTGATCCATAATCTAAAAATTACGGGAAACTACTTACTTAATAAATTTATTTCGTTCGTTAGCTAGAAATTTGTCAAGTATGTTGCGCTTTCCGTGAATTTTATTGACACATAAATATCGTACTACAATTGAAACGACGTTTTCAATGACGCTTCTAACAATCGGTCATACCACTGTACTCCATTGAACACGAACGTTTTACATCGTATCAGATAGACCCGTGAAACCGGAACACAGGCACATCAGGGAATATTCGTTTAAAAACTTTGTCGCCACGTAAGTTGACTAGAATATCGTTCGTAAACTCGCTTTCTCCAGTGCATCAATTACGTTATATGAAAATGGGATTTAAGTAAAGTGCATTGTGTAGTGATTTACATTTAGTTTCTTATCTAGAAGCTAGTGAAGTTACGAATAACTACGCGTAAGGTTATATACATCAAGTTTTTAACAATTAAATTGCATATTCTTCTACTTTAATATTGTAAAATGAAAATCATGCGATTTACAATTGTTTTTTTAATAATTTTTCTATACTTTAAAATTCTACCTTAAATTTCTGTATATTTGTTGTTAAAATAAATAATAGTAATCTAAATTAAAATTTTTATATTTAAATATTTGATTGACGTTTAAAGCGTTTTATATGCATATATATTACACATTTTTAATTATATCTTATGTTAGTAGTAAGTAATATACATATATATTATATACAATAGCATTTGTACCTCTTCGAGAGAAATATAAGCATTCAAATTTAAAAAATTAATATTAAATAATAATAATTGTAAGTACATTTTTAGATTTATATATTTTATATGTATAAATATAAATGGGATACATACTTTTAATTTTTGGATCAATACACCATTTTTTAAGTATTAAAACAGTAAAGCATATAATAAATATTATTCTAAACAAGATAGGTCCATTTTATTATAAAAATTAAATAATGAAATATAAAAAATATATGATATCTAAAAGAAGTTTTAACAATTAAAGATGTTAATATACAAAACATTTGAAGTATCTTTTTAAAATGCAATATTATATGATACAAAACCCAAGTTAAGTATTAAAAAAATATAATATGAAATTTTTTTTATATAATATTATTCCTCTATATAAATATGATACATATTTTATTAAATATTTCTTCATAATAAGATATATATTGAAAAATAATTTTTATTTCTAAAAATATAGTATAGGTAAAAATAATGCTTCATCATCTATGAGAACAATTTTATCAAAAAATATTAATTTAAAAT
>NW_016910066.1:161861-191765 GCF_001483705.2 Eufriesea mexicana
ATAATATAGTATACATAGTTTATAGTTATATTAAATATAGTTTAATAATAATATTTTATTTATATTTTATTCTTATTATATACACGTTTTATCTGTCTATATATTTTTTGTAATAATCTTGTATTAAATAAGTCAAGCAATTTTGAAAACACTCTTTAGAAATAATTATATAATTTGTTAATAAAAGTAAATCAATTATACTATCTATCTTAAAAAATTTATAATAGTTAAATATTAACTAAATAAATCAAATGTTAATTAATAAGGATATTAATTTAATAATAAATTCGTTGTTCGAGATTAATTATTTATTTACATTACTTCAACATTAAATAAATAATGTTATAGTCATAACTGTTATGAACTGCTTACACTTTACAAAATAGTTCTTTAGTACAAATGGGACAAAAATGATATAACTATTGAACACAATGATTAAACTAAAATATATATTAATGACTTTGCTTTTGTACACCCCAAAACTTCTTTTTTTCGTCTTTTTGTCACCTTGCTCGACTTGTCTATCCTTTTTGTCTTTCCACTCGCTTTCCTTACTCATTTCACACACTCGACATTCCAAAAAAGATTAATAATACATGCATCGATACAGTAGAGATCGATTGTTCCTGAGCACTCCTTCATCGATTTTCGTTTATTTGCACTTTTAACTCATACACTCACATTTTGTTATTTCATTCAATTTATTGTTATATTTTTGTTATTTCTATTCCTGTGTTTATTTTTTATATCAGCTCCTAAGATTCATAAGTATTCGCTGTACATAGTTACCTTGCACAAACATTATTTCCCAATCCATTCTTTTCATTTCAATGCCTAAAAACCTGGTTGGTTCTTCTCCAGCTTTTAATTTGAACTCATATGCCAGTTTTGTCAGCATGTTTCTTATTTCTCCTAAATTAACTTCTACAAGTATTCCATCATCCATGTATATTACCATCATGTATATTACTATCCTCTTTTTTAAAAAAATACTTTGTTTAATTGCCTCAATCCTTCTTCCATAAATATCTTTGTAAATTTTTTATTCCACTATATCGAGGCCTGTTTTAGGCTATATAAGGCTTTCCTAAGCTTACATACCTTTTCTGCTTCACCTTTAAAGCTTTTTGGTAGATACATATAAACAACTTCAATCTTTCCATGTAAGAATGCCATTTTTATGTTGAACTTTACAGCATGGTACTTCTTCAAGGCAGTTACAACTAAAAGAATTCTCAGAGTATCATAATTAACATAAATGGACTATATAGTTATATATAAGTAACATAATTGGACTATATATAAATGCTCATAGTTAAAGCTATCTTTACTTTGTTCACATTACCTAACTATTAGTCTAACCTTATATCATTCATCTTTTTTGACTATAAAGACCCATTTGTTAGTAAGAACTTTCTTTCCACCTGTTTCTTATTTGTCTATCATGTCCCATGTTTTGTTCTTCAGCAATGACTGATGTGTGTGACTGATTTCTTCCCAGATGGCTTTTAATCCCTTCTGCTTCTCTTGTTCACTCATTTCTTGATAAGTTAGTACATTGTAGCAGTGATACCTTTCAAGAAGTTTTCTGTTTCGCTTTGGTCTTGCTGTACTTTCTTCTTGTTTTCTTCTCTCTTCTATGTTTTTGGTCTTTTTTTGCACTAATTCCTCGTCTTTAGTTCTTTCTTCTCTCTCTTCTTCCTCTTGACATTCACTTCCTCCAGTTAGCACTTGTTCTTCATCCATATCAACATCATCTCATTTTGCAGTTCTCTCATTCGCCATGCAATTGATTTCAAATACTATATTCTTTGACATCACGATCCTCCTCTTGTCCCAAAATCTATATGTATTTACTTTAAACCACATAAATGTATACATAGCACTCCATTTTTCTAATTTATTTAGAAGTCTCATCTTTTTTGCGTACATCTTACTACCAAACATATGCAAATTTCACAAGTTTGGTCTTCTGTCACTCCACATCTTATGGCTAATTTTATGCATCTTAGCTAGACTTTGGTTTTGCAAATACGTGGCAACCAATACTATTTCCCACCACATCTCTCACCTCAAATTGCTGTTACACAGTAGGACTTTCATCTTGTGCAACAAGATACAATTCAGACATTCAGTCCTGTTATTCAGCTGCAATACACAGAGTAGCATGTAATCCAATATTATTCTCTTAATTTCATCCCACTTTCTCACTTCACTATTAATGTACTTTCTCCATTGTTACATACTCAACTTCAGATTCAATTTTGCCTTAGTCATTGCAGCGTGTTCTTACAGTTTCTTTAGCACTTCACCTTTTAAACTAAGCAAATACATCACCATATAATTTGTAAAATCATCCAGCACAGTCATAAAATACCTTTTTGTATCCCATGTCATCTATTAGACCACATATATCTATATACACTAATTTGAACAGTCTTTATGGACATTTCCTTCTTTCCCTGAATGGTTTTCATGTCTGTCTAGCTTCTATGCAGACCTCACATGTACTTAGATCCTCTGTCACTTCCTCTTCTGTTAGATCCATGCCAATCACTATCTCCTTTAATTTTTGTATCTTCCTATAACTAAATTGTCCTAGTTTCCTATGCCAGTTTCCTAAGAATTCTTGACTATTTTGCCATGAAAAGAGTCCTTGGTTGTCTGTGTTTCTATTGATGCCATATGCAGAACAATCCATTCTTACATTTCTTGCCTCTAAGAACTTCTCTGTTGTCTGTTTTTACTACCACACTGTTTCATCAGCAATATATCTTACAATTCATATTTTTCAAGATTTCTTTTATCTCCACCGAGATATCTTTCTTAGTAAATCCTTCCTTCCTTTCTTCAGTTTTTTACTCCACCTCTAGCTTGCTTACAAAGTGCTGCTAAGTACTCAGAAGAATTGCATTTATAGTATTTTTTCTACCACTGTTCTGAACGTTCCTCTCAAACCTCTTTGCTCTTTGGCTCCTGCATTAGCAATTTGGTCATGAGATTTCCAAATATTTCCTCTTTTTTGTGCAATAATTCTCATGCACTTATAAAATATCGATATTTTCCTTTATGTACAATCATGGAGCTTGTAATTTAAAAATATTTTCCAAATGTGCTATGTGGAAGGCAACATCAAAATTGTCTTTACATTTGTACATAAAGAACTCTTCCATGAGTGTGTTCTTTTTCTATTCACTATTTCTTTCATACATTGTGTTTAATATATTCCATATTTGATAACTTGCAGTATAGTTCATTACGTAGTTTAATAGTTGATCATCTATTGTGCACACAATGGGATTTTGTATTTTGTCATCCTTTCTCTACCAGTCCTCTGATTTCGACTCCACAGATGGTAAGGTAATTACAATAAGTCCTCAATAATTACTCTAATATTCACATGTTCTTCCTCAATAATATTTGTGGAGTCATTCCACCAATTCCTGGAACTGCTTCGACTGAATAACTTTCCACGTTATCTACAACTCCAGTAAATATAAATAGATCTTAAATGCTTTTCTCTATTTCATTTACACTTATTGGTTCTCATTTTCAACTATGATGTGATCAATGCAATCAGAGATAATAACCAGCAATTTTCAGAATAAATCCTCCCTCAATATTCTTTGAATCGCAAACCCGAAGCATACGAATATTAGCGAGGGATTACTATAAGTGACTGTACAAACTTTAAGCCTTCAATGTAAGGGTTAATCTAAATTTTCAGATTTGAAGCTCGTCCACATCCTTCAATTGAAATTTCTCACATCAATGCATTTCTCACAAAATGCTCATATCTTACGTGGTCTTATTTGCCCTGACATTCTTTAAAAATCCAATCTTGTCTTCTCTATTGTTAAAATTTCTTTTTGACCACTACTTTTCTTATCCTATTTTGCGTACCATCATATAGCATTTCTATGTAAACTAAATCCATAACCTGTTATAAACTGTTTATATTTGACAAAATAGTTCTTTAATACGAACAAAACAAAAATAATCTAACTGTCCAACACGTAGTTATTAAATTAAAATAAATATTAACGACTTTGCTTCTGTATATTTCAAAAATTCTTTTTCACGTTCACAAACGTCCTTTTATCACCTTTGTTCTTTGTGTTTTTTTAATCACTTTCCTCAGCCATTCACGCACTCAAAGATTCCAGACTTGATCAATAATACATGCAAACATTTTATTTTGTATGAACAATAATAAAAATTTATCTTGCAGCACTTAGGAGGGCGAAAAACGTTAATAGCACTGTGTTTATGACAAACAATGGCTTATTACTACGCACATATGTATACACGTATAATGTCATGCAAACTAATCCTGTAACACGACACTGTTATCATGTAGTTCTGTTTATCGGCAAGTTGCATCAGTAGTAGCACTCCTACCATTTCAAGTCGTGAGCCGTCACTGGTAGAAGCTATACTTTTTCTTTTCGATCTAATATTATTGACAAATAAAAAAGTGAAAACACCTTATTTTCTTCTTTTTTTGCAAAAAAATGGTGTATTTTAGCATTAATAAGAAATATAGATCGGAGTAGTTTAAAAAAATGTTTATGTTATCTTTTAACAGAAAACGTAAAATTTTTTAAAATTACATTACTGCGTGAATCAATCACAATGATTTTTAATTATCTAATAGAGGACGAAATTCTGTATAACTTTTATTTGAACAATAATTGTTACTTGACCTTAGATTTTGAGATACTTGTAAGAATTGTTGGTACTACTGTATCGAACTCTCTCTGTATTGTGTAATGAATGCACTATACTGTAAGAGATTGTTACTCGTCTAGTGTTTCTATAAACACATAGCTGCGGATATATATAATGGGCAACTGGAAAAAAGTCATTATAAGGCTTGTGTAGCCGATCGCTTCAAAGTGGCACGTTGGACAATATACTATTCTAACCTAATCCAATCTAATTGAGTCCCAATAATTTTAGTTTAGGTCGAGCTGTATCAGTATCCCGGCCGTCGAATGATGACCGATCATACAAATTGACATTCAATCGTCTACCTGTTATATTTCTTATTCACGCTAAACTACAGGATTGTTTGAAAAAAACAGAAAAAAGTAAGTTGATTTTAATAAGTCACTAAAATAAACCTTTAACTTATCTATTTATCTTTTATATTTTTGTTATGTTTTCGCCTGTATTAATCTTTTGCGGATCAAATCGTGTTCGAAGCTCTGTCTCAACTTGATCATAGTCAAGAACATACTTTGAAATGCTATTCAAATTTTAACTCTTTTTTATACTCTCATCAATGTATCATTGATTGCGTAGCATTGTTCTAAACAATTCGTTATTCGTTATTGACAAAATTTTTATTTCAATATTTTTGTTTCAAAGAAGCTAACATTTTATGATAAATATATATTTATATTTATCACACAAGATTATTTACAATTATTTAATGTTTAATTAAATATTTAATTAAATTAACATTTGTTAAATGTTTAAAAGATATACTGTATCATTCGTGAAAACATTTTCTAAGTGATGGAGAGGAGATGGATGGAAGAATAAGTCTAACTTGTTAGACGTGGTAGCAAATTTGCTTTACTATCCAATGTCCAATACAATACTGTCTAGCTTTCACACTTCGATCCACTTTTTATCGTTGGTCGTTCTTCGAACGTATGAAAATTAGTCATCTTGTCATCCCCACTCTGTCCGCCGTTTGAGCAAAGTGTAATCTCCTTCAAGCAGAACGAGTTGAAGAGTCAAATTGTTAAATCGTTTATTTGAGAAATGTGAACTGTTAAATCGTTATATCTGTAATATTACTGTAGTAAAAATAAATAGAGTTATCAGAGATTAGATAGTTTTCCTTTAATTTGTTTCATAAACATATATATCTAACCTATGGTGTGCTGAGTGAGAGGAGACAGTACAAATAAACAAACGTACACGTATGAAACACGTGATAAGTGCAGTGGCTCTTATTGGTTAGTAAACGTTGGGTAACTTCATGTTAATGTAAAGAAATAAATTTGGATTATTGTACGATGCATATTAGTGTTCACTTACTTTGATAAAAGATGCTTATAAATGTTTTATAAATTTTCTTATTTTGAAAGAGTTTAATCTTATTTATTTAATCTTCTATTACCTAAATTGTTAGGTTAGGTTAGGTGTATTTGTATATATTTATATTCTGGTTCGATTTATTGGATGTATAAGTCAATGAATTCTTGCATTTTTTCAGTTCTTTGAAAAAAAGTAAATTCTATTTGAAAAAATTTTTCGAATAACAAATAGTCTAGGAGATAAGTCTAAATATAAATGTAAAAATTAAAATAAAATACCTTGTATATATTGTATGTATATATACATATGATAAATTATACAATTGCGATGAATCACATCTATTGAAATCACATGCAGTTTCTTTCAAGTAACTGTTTCATAGTCATTTATGTTTTTTAAAATATAACTTTGTCCTTTATTTTTACAATATTATATCACTTATCTGTTTAATGTTTCTTAAAGTTAAAGTTATCTACAAAACAATCACAGTGTAAAAATTTGGATATCTTAATGAATTGTATTCAAGATTTACTAAAGAAGTACAAGTCTATTGAAAAATTAATGATTTTGTGTATTGTTAATAAACACTACAATTTTAATGGCATTTAAAAGGAAAACAGAAATGTTTTCTATAAAATTCAAAAAAACTGCATGTAACTGCGAATAAATTGTTTTAAATGAGTCATGTAACTATGAATAAATCTTGTAATAGGAACCATGTAATTTTTAAATTGTGTAGAAAAGTACTATATAAAAGGATCAGATATATGTTCAATCATTGGATTTATATTGAATAATTATGTAAATTAATAGAACCTTCCTAAAAATGGGTATATTGAAATACATTTTTTGTAAAACATTTCATGGTGGTTAAAGATGTAAAGAAGTTATTTTTCAATTTCGAATAAAATAAAATTGAACGTTAATGATTGCAAGCTACTCTATAAGGTTGGTTATCAAAGCAGAGCAACTCAAGGAGTAATACAGAAATGTGTTGTCACAAAAGATGGATTGTATTATTTAACCATTTCAGTTTAAACTAAATCTTTAAAAAATGTATTTATAATTGCAAAATTTTGTACATATTTCTTTAACTATAACACTTTAATTAGGATTACTGGTCATAAACAATTTTTGAAGCAGAGAAAAAGTGGCACTGAAATTGTAACACGATTAGTATAAGACGAATTATTTATAGTTTTATCATTTTCTATAATCTTCTATAAAATAATATTTTTTAAAGGAATTGTTTTAGTTGAAGAATGAAATCTCTAAAAGTATTTCCTTTTTAATTCTTGTTAACTTGTACATAATTTAAATTTCAATTAATTAAAATTTAGTGCTACTTAGAGACACTACTATATATTTAAACTAATATATGATTTATTCTACTTTTGTTAACTATATTTTTTAATTTCTTATATTAAAATATTTCATATTGAATGTGTTTTCATTTTTCATTATTTTGATCTTGTTTCAAATTCTCACCAAAGGGTTGTTTCAACACAGTTCTAACACACTTTTAAGCTATAAGAGAATTTTGCAGTTGATTTTAATATATTATGTAAGCAAATTTTATATTACACAGATGTATTAACTCAGAATAATTTGGTTTAAAGGCATATTGAAACAAAATCTTAATATTATCAGTCTTGTTCCTTATTTATCCCCAGAAAATATGATTACCATAAATTTGTCTCGAATTTAGGTAGAGATGAAAAAAAATGTATACATATATTTGCCTATGACTTAATCTTTTTTTTAAGTGCTACAATATACTTGAAAAGTATAAAAATAGTTTCTTTCGCAGAACTATATTTTTGTCTACACGCATTGATGCTTTAAAATATTTTGTGTAATCGTGTTATAATACATTTTAAAGAAAAATGCTGTAATTCGTAAGATATTTCAATTTTTGATAAAGTAATGAAAGTATGGAAATAAATTGAAGAGTATGCCTATGGCAAAATCGTGTTTTATATTTTTATGTTATTACTTAAAATTAGACGTAAAATTCTAGAAACAACATTTATAGATAGAATATACTCTAATGCAATGAATACACGACAATGTGTTTCGATATTCAGCAAAGAAAATTACATATGCAAATAATATATATATAGCTATATATATATATTAAATAAATAAATATATTTCCTACTGAAAGTTGACTATGACATTATTCGTACGCATTTTGGCGGAATAAAAGAAGATGATAAAATCATTAAGTTCTATCAATTATCAAAAAGATTCTGACTTCCACAAATTTCTGTTTATGCAAAAAAGGAAAAAAGAAAAGAAAGAATGAAAAATTATACTTTGACATAAAATTAATTGGAATTAAAATTCTTGCTGTAAGATACATTTGAAAAAAGATATAGTATTTTTCAATTTTATGCTCATTGATCACTTTTTTATATTTTATTAATTCATTATGAACACTGATATTTGTCAGATTATTATTATGCACTGTTTGCTTTATCTAAAGATTGTAAAAGAGCAAAGAATACAAAAATTTCTTTTAGACTCTCATAAGAATGTACTCTTCTATTCTTGTTGAAATTGTCTTGTATATAATGAGTCACTACAAAAATGTCTTCTTTATTGTTTCCTTTATGTGTAATCAGTTCCACACGCTCAAATTAATGGGACAAAACACATCCCATTTAGCATGTATTTGTATATCTTAAAAATAATAAGTAATAATAGATAATCGTAATATTACACTAGAGTTTTCTCTGCACATTTCAATCTGTTTCTCATCGTTATCATAATACTTAACAATTTCCATTCATTTTCTATTTCATATAGTACTACATATCACGTGGCCTATATTCATCGACTAAAGGAAAAAATTTTTAATTTAAACTAATTTTAAGCGCTTCCAAATGTATAATATAACAATAATTAAAATTTATAACAATACACTCGAGTATTCCCTTAATTAACACAAACTTTGCCGAGATTTAACACAACAATAAAGAAGGGAAGGTAAGTGTCGCAAAGAACTTAAACATACGATTGCACATAATTTGTCACTAATGTCATGTGTCATTTACATGATTAATAAAAATATAAGTTGCGCATGATAGAAAGACTGAGATAAACATTTTAAACATTAAAAAATGAATATAATAGGCCACGTATTGAATTACTCTCGTAAAAAAACGAAAAGATGTAATATATATGAGCTCCTATTTATATATAAATATTACATTACTTATTAATATGAACATGGCTCAATGTATACGCAAGCTGACCTATAAACCACAGATCAATGATTAGTAATAGATTCAAGCGCAAAGTACATTTAGCAGTTTTTAAGTTCAATGCCTTTTGATAAATATACAAGCAAATACTTAAATAGAGCAATGTTTTCAGAATAAAACAAAAAATCAAACATTTAGTTTATTATAATTTTCAAAAATTTGGAAACTTCAGGCATTACAAGAGGAGCCAATCTTTTGAGTGTTGTGATAAAAATGATAACTCCAAATTTAATCATAAATAACAAAAAAATTAAATCTTATGTCTAATTTATATTTCTTCTGAGTTTATGTAATAGTATTAATATTATTATTAATTGCTGTCTCTTGTCTAATGCACTTTGCGGAATCTTTCATTAAATTATTTCACAATTTATAAAACGTTCTGTATGTCATTCTGTATGTAGCAAAGTCAAATGTAAATACAGATCGCTTTAATTTATAAGTTGTGACAATACAATTTAATAATTAATATTAAATTCGCATATATGCTTACACACGCATACTTGTACTGGCAGTGAGCATAGTTCCTCTAAATACTCTGGCATAATGGAGTTCTTATCAGTGTTTGGTACTCTTTTTCTTGCCGGTTCCACTCTCATAGCGGAAACTATAATGTTTATACTCCAGTAAGGTTTGTTTCACTGAAACCAAGCCTCTTAACGTGGTCAATACTACTCATTGGCAATTAAATATACGCATATAATATTAATTTTTATATTTTCTTTTTCTTAAGATTGTCGAATCGTCGATTCGACCCGACGCTTTTGTACTTGAAATTAGTGTGCTTCGGCAATTATATTTTTGGATCTCGAAAGTTTAATGAAACAAATAGTTCAATCATTTGCTATAGCTTTCTCGTGATATACATTAAGACCTTTTACACAAATAACTTTCGTTTTAAAATGAATCTAATTTCTTACAGATAACTGATTATACAGTATTATCGAACAATGTTGAAATGGACCTTTATGCAATTAATATCGATGAACTATATATAACGTACATAAATCCGAGTTTCGTTGTGCGAAGTTTCTAAAATAAACTAATTACTTCAAAAAATATCAACGTGATCCGACTTTTTTACAATTATTACAAGATTAAATACGATTTTCCATTTATGTGACAGCAAACTAGCGCCATCTTCGTCTGGAATTAAAAATAACTATTTTTCAAATTAAAAGTGTATATTAAGCAATATCTTTAGTATTTATCATTTGCATATTTTGTTTAAACAAACGATAGAAGACTAACGACAACAAAATTGAGCAATAACATATTTTAATATCACCTATATCATATCGTATTAATAAATTTAATTAATAAATTGTGAATTTGTTATAGAAAGAAACTTTTTTTTTTTAATTGGCGTCAGTCTTGTCAGTTTGGGCAAGAAATTGGGATCTTCAATCTTCGCATAAATATTAGACAGGAAACCTTATAATATATAAAACGCATACAACATTTAATTTCTATGAAAAAAAAAAAATAAATTATTTAGGCTTCACTTAGGCTTCGAAAATAATCGACAATTGTTTATTTTAAATCTTTAAAATTTCGGATGAAGTTTTGTCATAATTTTTTGTTTTTCTTTGCCAATATAAAACATGGAATAATTTACTTAAATTCATTAATTCGAAATTTAAATTGTTTTAAAAAAAAAAAAAAATACAAAGTAAAAAAATTAAAGTACTAATTTAAATATGAATATTCTTTGATTTGCGGTCGTTCCAAGCCTTCTATAACGATGATGCTAGTTGTGCCACGGTGATCCGTAATCTTCATTGCTTTTCATTAATTCATTATAATTTTATGATGTACATACATACATACATTTATAATATTACGCGTGAAATAAGGAAAATTACACTGAGCACGCCAGCTATAAATCGAAAGAAATAAAAAAATGCTTCTTTTTCCTTATAATATAACATTAAATATGTTGTCGAAAATAAAATAAGTTCATCTGACTTTAATAATTATGTAGCCCTCGAATTTATTAAGTTTAGTGTATATACAGCTAGAAATTGAAGTCCTGTTCACTGAATATTACTAATTCAAGTAATTAAGTAAAAGCACTAAATCATCAAAGATATTTCAAATAACTAATTTGCAATATAACAAGCTAATATTTTTTTTATACTCTTTGGCAGTTAACAAGTAATGCATGATATGCTGGCAAGCTCTAAGTGTGTTTATAACGTTTACCCTAAAACACGTGTACATAATTTTCAGAATCAGACGAATCCGCGAATTAATGAAGCCACTTTATCATACTCTTATCAGATTATTTTTCCAAATAGTAATATTATTAAACGTTGTACTATTAGTTCATTTGACGCTTGTAAGCATATTTTTCAGTACAATTTTCGACTTTCTTCAAACTTCCACTGCTTAAATTACAGAAAAAGTAAAAAAAGTTATTGTCAATATCCCTGTTAATGAAATATTTATCAACAATTGCTCAAATTAAATATAACTTCGTTAGAAAAATTATTTCAATGACTTTTTTTCTTTACATTCAATTTTTAAAATTACTTGAAAGTTTAAAGAAAACCTCTAAAAATCTAGAATGCATTTGACATGAAAAAAAGGAACTCAAATCATAATGAAATTTTATATATATGTTATTCTTGTAGCACAGAATTCTTTAATCAGTTAGCGATGGGCATTGAATTTTCATTTTCCTTTCAAATTTCTATTTTATTTGAATATCATATAAAACTTACAAATCTTAAAATTATTAAATTTATTGTAACACCATTGAAATATTTTATCATTGCATCAATAAAATTATTTATTAATCATATTTTTCATTTTTATATTTAAAAAATTCAAAATTTGTCAAGTTAAAAATTCAATAATTTGTCATAATTTCTAATATTAATGGTTTAAATTCTTCCAGCCCATCACTATTCTGGACATATACTCTAGTATTTTTCATACTTTTCCGCAAAACTCGGATTACGTCTCACCATATACGAAATTATCACTGGTTTATCATAAATGTATTTCAAACCCTCCACTATGATGCTTTTGCAAATTGAATAACAGAGTTTTGCCTTTGGGAAGCAATGAGACCATTTCTTTCACTTTCCATTGATTCTAAGATCATTTTGCATCGCTTTCTTGGAGGAAGGATTAATGTTTCTCGTACTGGAATCGCCAAATCGAGAGGATCCGGCGAAGGTACAGGACTTACAGGATTACTACTTGGAGGAGTTAGAATTGGTTCTCTGTCTACTCTCATTCCATATTCCCTTTGCCTTTCTTCTTCAACTGCTTCAAGTGCAGCTTCAACTCTTCTACGAGCATCATTTCCTGGTAAATTTAAAAGAGATGAACAGTCACCAACAAAATCATTACTCTGAATTCCAAAACTAGTATATGTAGAAGAAACTTCAGGATATAGAAATAAGTGAGGCTGTCCAATGGGAGCTATAGGTGTTGTTTGGAAGGTTCTCTCTTCACTAGGTACCAGAAGCGGTTGTGAATACTGCTCTCTGGAATACATATAGTAAGGAAACTCTCGTGGAGTGTCATCATAAGTAACACCATCATCGCTTGGCACTTCAGTCTTGTGATTCTCCTTGTCACTGGCAGTGCCTACGCTGTTTGCCTGTGAGATTTCAATTTCTGGCTCAACTGGTGAGTCTCGAGGAGAACCACTAACTGATGAATCTGAATGAGTTTTAATGTGTAATTCCATTGTTTTCTTTGAACCAAAAGTCTCATGACATAATGTACACTTGTAAACCTTTTCACCATAATGGGCAACCTAAAACATTTATTATATTATTATTATATAAGTTTAGAACCATAAGAAAAGATACTAAAATTGATAAATCACATCAAATAATTGCAGATGTAAATTATGTTTTACTTATATTTAAATAATGTTACGTTTTATTTAAATTAATCAATCTCTTTTGAACTTTAGAGATATTTGATAATAATGTTTAAAGAATTATTTTTGGCAAAATATTAATTTCAATGTATATGGAAATATATAACTTTTAAACTTTAATAAATTTTTTCTCACTTGACCTTTGAGAAATTGAATATACTGTATTGCTTATATTATTATAAAATAATATGAAATGTATCATTATATAATTTTTATTTGAAGTAACAATTGGTTCTATGTTATAAAGTTTAATATAAATATTAATGATATTAACAAGTCATATGAATAACACAAATGCGAAAAAATTTATATTACATAATGTATATTTTCTAAGAAGAAGTAAACAAACCTGATGTAACTTCAACACGTGATTATAACCAAAGGATTTGCCGCAAATGTCGCAAGTATACGGCTTTTCTCCAGTATGCGTGCGCGTATGAACCTTCAGTTGCTTTGAACAAGTGAATCCCTTCCCACATGCTTTGCAAACATACGGTTTTTCCCCAGTATGCGTACGCATGTGAATTACCAACTGTCCACTTTGAATGAATGTTTTCGAACAAACAGTACACTTATGTGGCCGTTCTCCAGTGTGAATCCGCATATGTCGATGCAATTTACCACTATGTTCAAATGCACGTTCGCACACATCACACTTGTAAGGCCGTTCTTTTGTATGTATACGACGATGCACGCTTAAATTTTCTTTTACGGAAAACGATTTACTACAATACTCGCATTGGTATGGTTTTTCACCAGTATGTGTACGATAATGTCTAGTCAGTCGTGCAGGTACCGCAAAAGTTTTCCCACAAATATTGCATCGGTAAGGATCTTCACCTTCTTTACCGTGCGAACGCAGGTGGCTCTGATATAAACTCTTCTGATCGAAGACTTTTTGACACAGCAAACACTGGTATGTCTTGTCCTCGACATTTGCCGACAGAGTCTCAGCACCACATGCCGGTGATGTGAACGCACTTAAATCTGGACTACAAACGAGACTTTTCACCGGATTCATTGGCTCCACAGTCGATACTTCGCTACTGACCGACATCGTTGTAGAATTTGTGATCCGTTTCGTTGAATAGTAACCCACCATTTTTCGTTGCGAGTGTATTAATCTAAAAATAATAGAGAAAAACGATCGTTGATGACAAAATTTGTAGAAAAATATTTGATTAAAACAATTAACTTTATTACAAATTCACAATAACTGATAAAGTTCATAAAATTCATAAAATTTACATTTAATTTAATGACTTCAAATGTAAAATTTACTATCTGAAAATATTAATATAGTTATATATTAAATAAATTGTTATCGTAATTATAATAAATCTTTATATTTTTCATCAAGAAATATTAGAATGAGAATTTTTGCAATTTTCATATTTTGAACAAACTGGACTATGATAATGAAACTGAAGAATAAAATAATATAATTTTAAAAATAATTGTATTTGAACTTCAATATTATAATATAAGTAAATTTAACGTTTAAATTCATTCGTAATAAACAGGAATAATATATTACAACAATGTTATACATCGTTTACCGCAAGTAACATTGACAGCATTTCAAGCTGTTACATAGCTTACTATATATACATTTTCTGCAGTTTAAAATTTACGAAGTATACGAAAAGATAATAAAACATATTATTACAAAACATACTTTTAAAAAATGCTAATAAATTAATTTTTCTACAAAAAATTTCTTAATATTCCAAAAAGCTCCGAATAATTCAAGAAAAAAGTCAACTAATTAATTAATAAAATACATAACAGATAGTTTTAAGCATTAAAATAGTAAGGATATACGTAAAAAGAATGTTTTAAGGAAAGACAGAAATTACATATTTTAAGTAATCTTCATCACTAAATTCCATTCGATATGAAAAAAAAACACAAAACTTGGAAAGTCATCGCGTTGAATTACCTGTAGAATAACAACAATAACAAGAAAACATTTATTTGTATTTTTGTAAGACTATTTTCATGAGGTAGATTGACATGAGGTAGGTAGAAAGACACGTTATCCTACGTGTGAACGCCAACTGTGTAAATGCCTTGATTATACGCCGATCTAAAACGTAAGGATAACACGGCTCCACTCCCCACCAAATGACTTTTTTTAAGTCTAAAAAAATGTTCACGAATAGTGTGACGCCCCATGCGTACACGCACGCGCACGCATCATGTACGCATACGCATCCTGCAACTTTAGCCTGCCCCTAATTCTACGGGGCCTATGATGAACCGTATATTATCGACGCACGAACCTGCTACACTCGGAATTTCTTATTTCTTTTTTCTTTGTTTAGAAGAAGACGAAGATTATTTAATTACTTACAATTAACAATTGACAAAAGATATTTTTTAACAATTTGATGCTTTACTTCAAAATGTATCACATATAATTTTAAATAATTTAATACATATATTTGTTTGTATGTTTGAAAAATGTAAAAGTAGCTATATTTTTAATTTGTTTTCATATTGTTATATAAAAAATTATTTATAAAATTTAAATATTCTGTTAATTTGATTTTTCATATATTTCATAAGAATAAGTAATAGTTATTGATAAGTATGTAATGGCACGAATTTATTAATTAGTTCTTAACAATAGAAGATTAATATTATTTTTTGTTATTACCTCTTTTATAGAAATTAGTATAAGATCCATCTGAAAAACTACTTGTTATTTGACTAAAAATCCTATATAAATTGGAAATATCATTTTGCTTAAATATTTTACTTAAAAATACTATAAAATTAATATAAAAAAGTCGTATGAACATTGTCCTAAATTATGTATTATCATTTTAAATTCAAACATGTAAAACTTTTAGAATCCATAAATGACTACTAATTTAAAAAAAGTACTAAGTTTAAATACAAATGGTTATTAAGTTTACAACTAGAAATTTATTTATTTAATTATACAATTCACAATCGATCTTTCAAAATAGAATATAATTTCATGAATCCCATATCATAACTTAAATTTCAATATGCTTTTTTTTTAAATTTATGCGATGAAATTATTTAGCTATTGTTATTACAGATATATCAAAGTAAAGCAATAGATTCTACAATAAACGTACTAAATTTGATCTTAATAAATATGCATATTAATTTTTTTTTTTTGATAAAATTAATCTAATATATTTATTTTAGAAAAAAAATTGACAAAAAATGGAAAAATAAAAAGTTTGTATTTTTAATCTGATAGGAAGTTTATTGAAGAAACCCGACATTGTTCGCATGTTCGTACGAGGTCGTCAGTTCAGAATAGGTTAAGGCTGGGTTAAACCTGCACGCGCGCCTCTCAATGAGGCAGTCGCTATGGTTGGCGGTGGTGCAATACCGCGCCGTGTCGCGGTAGAAACCGCTTGCCGCTGCCTCCACGTGTACTCGCCGCATTTTTTTATAGCGATCACCGACCTCGTGCAACTCGTCGCGCAGTAAGGACGTTGAGTTACATCACGAATCACAGCCACATATCACACCTCTCCTAAGTGAATCTATTGCAACCTTTCTTTCTCTTTTTCACATAGACGTCTACTTTGTTTTTCTTTTTTCCTTAATTTTACGACGATACTTTTAAAACACAGAAAATGTGATTGATCGTGGAAAACGACGCTACTAGCGCGACCGAAGTTTGCGGCCAAGGAGAAAACTATCAATTTCAGTGTCAGTAATTTCTTGCTTTTTTCTCACATTTTATTAAAATATTTTTTAATTTATTAATTTATTAAAATATTTTTCCGAAAATATTTTGAAGGAAAATTCGATTTAACACTAAATATTTATATTAATTTATTGATAAGAAGTCTATCATTTCATAAAAATGTAGATTAAACGTGTTAATGATATCTTTTTTACTGAAAAACTCCACATTGAATTTATAAATTTTGAAAAATTTAAGCACATATTAACCAAATTAATTAGAGAGAGCAAGAGAGGGAAGCGGGGGGGAGAGAGAGAGAGAGAGAGAGAGAGAGAGAGAGAGAGAGAGGGGGAAATAAAAAAAAGAAAATATAAGTTTACGTGTTATTTTCAACAGTAATCTATATAAAAATCTTTGTTATAAATTCGCTCGTTTTCGTAAAATACATGAAAGTAGAAATGTCAAAATCTCCCACCTGTGAGTGTCTTGTTAAACTCATCCAAAGCGAAGAAATCCCATGTCCCGGTTCATCATCCTCTGAAGAATAACGAATCAACGAAATAACTCGGAAGATTAAATCAATGAATAGAAACGATTATACACGTTCTCTTTAACGTATATCGCGTTCGTTTGTCACTTCTCACAACTGAATGTCGACGAAAAACTCAAACTCGAAAACGAAACCAAAGGACCCTCAGGACACGGCCAATTGTACTGTGTAATGTTTACCGCCTGGCCATACCGAACGGCGACGGAAATCATCGATCATGGCCGAAGTGCTGTGCTCGACCCTGCCCCACCACTCTGGCTATCCCCACCATTGTGACAACGGCGGCGACCTACAATTTAGGGCGAGTAAGTGCTTTTCGCAGCACGTGGAGGCAGTTGTCGTGGTTTCGGACGACCCCGCAGTATAAGTACGACGAAGAACACTGACAGAAGGAGATGTAGATATCTCCGATCTATAGGGACGCGTCCATATTCTACACACGCGTACGTGACGCCACAACACATTACGATAAACTTGGTTAATCACGGTTTTTTTATCAATGATGAAATAATCAAAATATGACTCAACTTCGGATTTTTATTTTTCATGCCTTACATGAAATTAAAATTAAAATTAAAATTTGAAATTTTTGTTTACAAGAACCTCTTTATTAATGTTTCATAAAGATATCAAAATATATTATATATGTACATATATTATTGGATACATAATGAATTTAATATTAAATATATTATGATATAATAACATTTCGATAAAAATTTATTTATAATGAATTTGAGTTGTAGTATAATTATAATATTAAAACGTAACATCACATTTACGCCCTATTTTATAGTAGCCATTGTTAATGTATATTTAAATGATATACAAATATTAATATATCATCATGAACAGACTGAAAGGAGTACATATTTAAGTTTTATAATTTTTAATGTAATATATACATAGATGTATTTTTAGAGACACAAAGAATCGAATATTTTGATTCAAAAGTAAAGAATAACAGCGAATAGCTCTTTCGCGCAGTATGTACATATGTATGTACATATGTATGTACTTATGTATGTATAGATACGAAGATGGTGACACATCGAAAAGAAACATTTACTAATAGTGTGGAGAGGCAGTCTACTTATTTGATACGTGCATTATATATGTAACAATCCGGCAATAAAATGTGCAGAAGGTTAAATCCAATCGATACAAAAATGTTCATACTGGTACATTCATGATTGATACATGTAATATTTCTTTCTTTCCTTAAGCTTTCATTAATGCTTCGAATGACCTTCCTTTTAGTTTTATTTCTTTACTGTATATTATATTATTCTTTAATATGATAAAGTACGCATATCATTTCCATCTTTATCTTTTATTTATTTATAATAAAGTTCTTATTATCACTATACGAACTTAAATTTCTAATAATTATTTACATACGTTTTAATTTAATTATAAATAAGTAACGCGATTGGTTTAACGATTATTTTAAATAATGATATAAAAATATTCAAAAATTGAGGTTATCATCTGAGTATGTATTAGTGTGTAATTAGTTATGAATGAGCAAATTTCATTCGATCTCGCGATGATTATGTCTGGGACAAGTGTCGTGCGCTATAACGATATTACTTTCGAACAGAGGAGAGCAATGACCCACTGCGAGCGGTGCACGTGTGCCGTGGAGAAACCACGACAGCTGCCTCTGGACGGGGCATTGGACGCCGCGTGCGGTGGCAATAGCGGCAACAGCAACTACTGTACGTTAATCCTATTCTTTTTCCGTGTAGTTGTGTCCCTGAACTATGCTTTGGCGATGGATAGGTGATGGTAGTAATGATAGTAGTAACGACACCGTTTGTGGTCTAATTTAACGATATTAAAACTACACGGAATGTGTTTAGATTATTTAGATTCGTTTCATTCGTTGATTTTACGAAGCGATAAATAACCTCTAAATGAAATCGAATATTAAAAACCATTCAAAAGATTTCAATTTTTAAAGTGTTTGTAACTAATGGCGTGACAACAACAGTTCTTCGTCGATATAGGAAAATAGAAAAATAGGAACATTTATTAACCTTGAGGAATTAAGACCTGAACATCTTAAATGAGAAATATTCTACATCTATTGGTATTAGATCGATTTTATCGTTGATAATTTTTGGTACAATTTTATAATACTATACATAGATAATTTGTAAAAACAATTTCCGGACCTTTAGTTACATTGTTTTCAAGACCGAAAGAGAGATTGAGTACTATGAAATTTGATAGAGTGCAATTATTATTGTGCATTTACATTTTTATTATGAACAAAGGTGATAATAGATACGCTAAGGTATTATGTAATTCGTTAATCAATGATAATATTAAAATGTATTTGAAGGATAAAATACGTCAATGTTGTAACACGTGAATGCAGATAAGATTATCGTCTAAAAGTTTAACCGTTCTGTGCAACTGCACGATATTTTCTTTCGATATCTTTAACATACTATGTCCTTACACGTCTATCTTTCCTCCTCAGTTAAATAGTTGAATATCATTGTTTCTCAGATAATAACATTAAAATTTTATCTTTTAATTAACATATTCGAATTTAACTTTTCGTAATGTTATTAATGATTAAACATACAAATATTAATTATACATTGGTATCAAATATAAGCTTAATAAGTGGTCATTTGATATAAAATTCAAAAAGATTCATAAAAATTATTAAATCAATGCACGATGTTATAGAGGCACGTGGGTTACACGCATACGGAACTCCGCGCACACATACGCGCGCGCATTGTAATCGCCGGGGGATCGCGGAAGTTAACAAAGGTTCCAAAACGTCGAAACTAGACGAGTTTCAATGTTACGTGCTAGTGGTGCGTGGGTTAGCTTGAAGGCGGGGGGGGGGGGGGGTAGAGAGAAAGGGAGAGCGGAAAGAGATAGAGATATACATGGTGGAATTACTATTGTGGTAACAATCAACTTTAGAGAGATGTACCTTGACCAATCTTAACGCGGCACGTTTTAAGATATATCAGTGGCGACCTTAGATGCAAGCACACACTCGCGCGCGTACACACAAAGTCATACTGAATTCAAAATACGAAAGGAAGAGAAAACACAATTTAATGCCTTTTTGTTTTTATTGTGACAATGCTTGCCAATAGTCTTGTGAATCGAAAAGTTATACTAAATAAAGAACTCAACAAAGAATCTGTTCGTTATTATAAAATAATATCGATACATTACATTAGTTGTATACATAAAATATACAGATGCGAGTTGACAAGAGGAGTATAATGCATTATATAATCTATACATCTGTAGTACACACACGCGCGCGCACACATACGCGCTCACACACACACACAGTATGATTGTACTTTTTCATTACATAACAATGTAATATATGCCAACTACGTTACTCTGTATATTATTCCAATTTTAATATTCGAACTGTTCCAAAGCTGGGTATGAATACGAAAATAATATTGTTTAGCTCCCTTTTCAGTATTTATCTTTTTAAAATAATACATGATTCAAATTAATAATTATATAATAAAAAAACGTTGAACTTGTCAATGAACTGCTTTCATCTTCTGATTTCGATGGTTTTTAAATAGGTTATACTTTCGAAATAGCACCTGAAGCCGATCGACAGGACTTTTGGAAGGGAATGTGAGAGAAAAGGAAGGGTGAACTGCAAATATAAAATTTTAACTTCGGGAATTCAATAGTTTTCGAAGGATATTAATAAAGAGTTTTTGAAGAATTATTTACTGTCTACTTGCATATATGTATGTATGTAAGGTCGGGGTATATCATTTAATCCGGTCTCCAAGAGCAGTCAGTCAAACGCTATCGTAACATTATATCGCTGATGCTTAAAACGAGAGAAGAGATTTTGCATCGGAGAGCTCTATAGATCTTAATTGTTGCTCTGCCGTCGGCTATCTAATAGTTGACAACAACAATACTACTTATTACAAAGAATGATGATTGTATATTGTAACGTCTGCTGTATAATATTTGTATAAGCAAAATTCAAGGTATTACTCGACAAGTTTGTTTATTAATATCTCAGGGAATATTAATTACCCGGAGCTTTAAAAGTTTTAGAAAGTGTTAGATTTCGGACACCTTTTCCCCTTTATGTCTTTCCTCCAAACCTTATGCTGATCGGTCACGAGAGCTATACGGAAAAATATCTAAATAAAGATTTAAAACAACTTTTTCTTTTCTACATAAGGGTTAGTTTGTCTTAGATTTCGAAATATTTGCAAAAACTTTCTACATTGTACTCTTCCTATAAGTGCACGCTTGTGTTTTGAAGATTTTCATATGTCAATGGAACCTTCAAAAAATCCTGTTTAAGTCCACTTTTCTAACGAGATTATACGTTATATGTATATGCATGTATATACGTGTATGTATTGAGTTGTCAGCCATTGTGGAGTGTTTTTGAGAAACAGTAAATATATATGTGGCGAATTTATGACGATGTACACATACACTGGTACGAGCGTGCATGTATAGACAGAGTACGATTGTATAATGTTGAAAGTTATTTGCAAATAATCTCGAAAGCTAAGACCAAATGGCAGTTATACACATACAAAAAGTTGTTCAAAATATCGAGTTTTATAACACATCCAAAAATCATCAAAATCGAAGGAGATTATCCTTCTATGCATAATTACCTAAATTTCTTATATTTATATAGGGTGCGGTATTTAAATCGGAACAACCGAATATCTTGATTATCATTATATTATATTTTATCATATACACTAATATAATATTTTATTGAGATTAAGGATTATAAGAACACATTTTGAAAAAAATGTAAGTTCTCGTTTGAAAAAATGGAGTTGAACTTCGAATGGTCTTGAAATTATTCATAAAATTAAAGAACATTAATGCACTTCTCTTCCCTCCTTTGAACGGAATAATTTTTATCTGAAACATTCTTTCCATATAATGATTTATTTTCCAGATATTCGGTTGTTTCAATTTAAATGCCGTACTCGGTACATGCATTTGCTTTAATAAGTAAATAATAAAACTTAATTAATAAAAAATTATATTTTTTATCATATCACGCATATTATGTTATTGTTATGTTATTGTTATATTATATTAATCAGAATTACTTATGTCAACAATTTATATTTTTAATGCTATCACTTATTACAAAATTACAAAATTTCTCATATATAAAATTTATAATTCATTTTATGAATGTGTTACATATAATTTTATGAATGTATACTTCATAAGTTGTCTAAAAGAAATGATGAAAATAAAGGAAAAATAAAACAAATAAGATATTTTATTATGTTATAAATAATTTTATATTAATTATAATAACTATTTTTAAGAAGTTTCATATTTTTATATAATATGCCAATAATTATGTTACATATACTTTCAAATTAATTACTTTAAGAAAATTTGATTAATTCTTTTGTATCTCTTGTATATCACATATAAATATATACGTCTAATATGATGTAACTAATATAATTATAAACATATTTATAAAAAATGTGTTCTAATTAACGAATTATAGCGAAGAAAACAGATTAATAAATCGAAATGACGATGATGTCCTTTCTAATATTTTAAACTACGAACAAACTTGCTTTTATTGTTTATTCATTTTATTGTTTTACTATTTTATTATTTTATTACATTTTTCATTTGATTATTATATAATCGATTTAAATATTCTTAAATAATAAAATAAATTTATTGAAGATTACTTTTTAAAAAGATTATTAGAAAATTATGTTGAACAAATTAATTTCCACTTGTAAAGTTACTCTACTTTTATGCAATTAAGATGATATTATTGGTAAAATTATGCAAATCATTTAAAAATATACCTATTTATTAAAACTCTTAACGTTAAAAAATAAATGATATAAATTCTAGATGTCGCTTTTGTACAGGTATTTTTAAATATTTGCAATGAATTTTTCTTCCAAAGAATAAAAATTGTTATTTTAAAATAAAAAGCTTTTCTTTTAATTAAGAAATTAATTTCTTTTGTCTCTATTCTTTATTTAATTTTACTGTTGTCATATTTAATACAATTATGTAATAATGTCAATTGTTAAAAAAATTAAACAAGCTTGAAAAACTTATTATTCTTCCGTTAATATACTTCTGTAAATAACACTTAACCACTAATTTGGTAACAAAATCAAATTTGATAATATCAATTATTTCGAAATCCAATAAATATTATACATACACATCTTATCTATGTTATTTTATATTCTCTGATTTTCATTAAAAGAATGCAATTATGATACAAAGATTTCGGGATATTGTAATCTCCATAGTTATATTATATATAAATTTGTAATAACATAGGTATCCATGTGATAGTGTAATGAATTTAAAAAATGGGAGATAATAAATTAACGTTATTAACTAATCCTTGGGATACATTGTCCACAGTAACTACATTTGACAGGGGTATATAATATAACCTTAAACTCGTATTCGTTTCTAAAATATGTTAGTAGTGTCAGTTATAGTATTTAAAAAGTATAATATTTTTTTTAATTGTTTTCATTATTATTTATTCATTGTATTATTTGGAATGGTAACATAATTTGTTTAGCCATTTTTGTGAAAAAATATTGTTTTGATTAAAAACAGAAATTGTGCAAAAATAGATTTTTAGATAGTGAATTGTTTATTGTTTGATATAATAGTTACAAATTTTAAATAATTTTAATTAACTCTATTACTAATATATTATTATGTCTTTCTTATCATTCGTGTGTTGATTTATTAGGTAATAATGTAAAATCTACAATATGTTTGGATAATGAAAGTAAACAAAATAATGGACAAACTGTAAGCATAATTACAACCTCTACTAGTCTTTTAATTGAATCACTTATTCAACAACTGTGTGTATTATTTGAAGAGGATTTGGTATGCAGAAATAAATTATATTTTGGTAATATATTGAAACTTTTATTAAAAATTATTTTCGATGTATTTTTGTTACTATAAAAAAAGTTTTTATATTTATATGATTTCAAAATGAAATGTAATAGTTTTAAATTAAACATGTACATTTCTTTTTATCATAAAATTGTTATTTTTTAGGAAATATAGTAATTAAATAATAATAATTTCTATTTATTTTACTTTTTTTTTTTAATAGTGATAGTATTTATTTATTTCAACCTTTGTGATCATGAAATGAGCTTGGTTTACATCTATAATCTTAATCTAGACACATTCATCTGTTTTATCTTTATTCATATCCAAATTTGCTTCTATTCACATTTTCACTTCTTTGTTTCTCATTTCTATCTATTAGCTAGCAGCCATACAATCAACTTACAGTCTTCAAAAGTCAGAGATTCCTGGAACAATGTTTCCTAATTTATAATTGCAATGTTTTGTTTCTACACAATTCTCTATGATATACTTTAATGTACCCCATTCTTCCCAATATTTCTCATATAATCTGCTTTCTTCATACATCAAATATCTATTTCATACATCTAAATTTTCATGTTTAACTCCCTTTGTCAGCCTCCAACTTCTGCTCGATCCTCGTTTATTCAAGTATTCTGGTTTTGTTTCCATTCTGATATATTTGTATCTTTCATTGTATACTCTGATTTTATTGCATTGCTTCTGGCCTTGCACCTCTTGATCCTTTCATTCAATTATCTATATACCACTTTGCCTCTATAAGCTATTTGTTGTCTTAAACCTATCTAACTATATAACTATTTTTTTAAAATGTAAAACGTAAAAGTTCTCTTTTTCCTTTGCATTTTTCCGACTCATTCTACCTTCCTTTTTTTCTTGTAGACACTTTTTAATTGTTCACTTTTCTTTTGTTAATTTAAGCTTTCCCTCATATACCCTTACTGTTGCTTTTGATATAATTCTTAATTTGTTTCCTTTAACTTCTTCCAATACTAGATAACTAGGTGTATTCTGTTCTAGACTTAGGTACCCCCTTATATACTCTAATTAAACTGACTTTATTACCAGCCTTTCCATTCATTCAAACATTCCTATTCAATACGATATCTATATTATTATCCTTGAATAAAAATATTTTTTGTCTATAATCATTCTAGAATAAACTTACTCCTATTCCATCCTTTAACGTCCATTTTTCTTTTTATTTGCATTTTAAAATTTATATTTTGTTAATGAATTAATAAATTTTGAAATAAATGACAAAGTAATTTTTATATTTATTTTTAGCTATTTGCGATAAACTTCACGAATTAAAACTAATTGATAGTTCATACAATATGATAGAATTGGAGCCATTAAGAGATCAATATCAGCAAGCACTGTATCATTTGTTTACAGTTACACGTGCAACGTTTGGTTGCCAAAATATATCACAGATTTCTAGGTAAAATATAATACAAATTATGTTTACTTATTATTGTAAAAAAATGATATTATGTTTAAATATTTATTTCTTACAGACCTCTAATGACAGAATGGTCCAGGTATCGTAGAGACTTCCAAGAAATAACTTTTATTGCAGCTGGTGGATTTGGTAATGTCTTTAAAGCATTACATCGTCTTGATGGTATAGAATATGCTATTAAAAAAATAATAGTACGTTCTGGTCGAATTAAAAATATATTGCAACATCTTGAAGAAGTGAAAACTCTTGCTAAATTAAATCACACCAATATAGTTTCATATAAAGGTGCATGGATAGAACCAATATTACCTTCTACTTTTATACCATGTTTAATATCCTCAAATCACACACAGACCAAATTAAGTTCTATAGAACATAGAAAAGGAAGTGGATACAAGTCATGTATAAATCAAATATTTAACTCACAAAGTCAACAGAGTATTGAAGTAAATGTTAAGAGCAGTCAAAGTCTAAAAGAAAGCAATGAAGAGGACATGTTGTCACAATATAGTAAACAGATAAAATATAGATTTGGTATGTGTAATTATGTTAAATAATTAGTAATTAATCATGATATTAATAATCTCATGAATTGAATGTATTATCTATTATAGAAGAAGAAGTGGTAGAACAAAATATTAAAAGTGATACAGAGAAAAGTAATTCAAATAGTATAACTTTTAGAAGCAATGCTGAACATCAAAGTAATAAAACAGAAAATAATACAAATTATTCTGATGGAAGTAATTCATACAAAGAATGCAGTAAGAATAAGAGCCTGTTACCATATATACCTCAAATGGTATGTATAAACGCACGCGCATACTTGCATATACACGGAATATATCCATGAAATTATTATATCATTTATAATAATACAGTTTTTAATAATTAATAATTTTGCGACTACTATACAAGGAACACATAAAAAAAAATCTATCATTATTATATGCGTTAACTGAGCGTATATTGCCTATTAGTGATGGCGATTAAGCATAGCTACGGCACTGCTTGCGCGAAACAAAGGAGCGATAACTGCTTGGCGGTAAAGGACCATATTAATGTTTCCGATAGATATTTTCTTAATCTATGAAAATTGAAAAATATTTTGATAATTCTGTTGAACGACTTCTTCTTCAGATATATCTGTAGAATCCCGTACTATATAGCAAATTCGTGCTATATAAAAACATTTCGTTAATATGTAAAAATAGTACGCAGAATCTATTTACATAGGTGTTTTTTTTGAACTTAAATGATTATTTATATTAATTTAAAGCTTTAAAATATTATAATCATAGATACTGAGGTACTCAGGGCTCTCCTTTCTACTGTTTGAGACAATTAGAGCTTCCTAACATTTTTAGTTTTCACGCGATACTTCATGTTTGTTAAAAATAGGAAAGTTTTACAAATATTCGAATTTTTTTCGAGAACTGACGGTGATACGGTAATTTTGCTTATGTATTCATGTTCAAAACAAATAACTCTACAAGAATCATCCAATATATATTGCAGAAAAGAAGAAAAAGGTAAAATTTATTGGACAGTGTTATTTGACCTTGAACAGTTTTATGAAGATTATATTCATATATTTAATAGTATTTTGAAAATATCTTAATACTAGCTAAAGATGTGGGTTTCATTTAAAAATGTGAATGTGATCTTCATAGGGCTTTCCAAGGTCATCTCAACATCAAACAATTATCACCATTATATGTTCTTTTTGACATTCTATAATCCTTATTTGACATATCTTTTTTGTATTTTTTTGTATTTTCAAAATCTTGTATAGACACTTAAAATAAACATATAATAGACATAACAGACGCACGCGCACGCAATATGCCTATTTTAAGTGTCTATATATATATGCATATACAAGGTGTCTCCGAAAGTTGGTATCAAACTTTATCTTTACTTTATATTTACTTTATATCAAACATGTAGTACACATCAAAACAAGTAAAAGACTTTTAATAACCATGGCCCTAATTATAGTAAAGTCTTTCTTTTCTGGCTTTTATTAAACCATTTCGATGAATACTAAGATTTATCAATACCAGTTGGTAAAAGATTGTTTTGTTTAATTACCAGTGTGCATTTTAAGTAAATATATGGGGCATGGATATTTGAGAGTCTGAAATTGAGACTGTGTGAACCACAACAGTGTAAGTGAAAAAACATTAAAAAAGAAATTATAATTAAGCTTATCTGACATCATAAAGTAAAACCTAATCCAAGTCAAAACAGACTTTTACCAATTGGTGTTGGTAAATCACATTTAACATTTATTAAAATGGTTTGATGAAAACTCATAGTGAAAGTGTTTATAAACTTTTTGGAACTTTTACCATCTTACTATAGTAAATATGGAAATTTTATGGAAAAGCTTAGGATTTACTTAAATTAATTACTTAAATTACTTATCTTTATATATGGCTTCTAATTGATAAATACTCTACAACATTAAAAGATTTGTTCATCTATTATATATAAAATTTCAAATATGTGAATTTAAAGAGTGAGAAATACACAACCTTGTATATTCAAATGGCCCTTTGTGAGAAAACACTTCAACAATGGCTTGATGAAAGAATGGAGATGACACCACAGGCAATGATCATTGCAATATTAACACAAATTCTGTGTGGTTTAGATTATATACATTCTCGTGGAATTGTGCATCATGATATAAAGGTAATGAAAAAAAGGAGGTAACAATTAGAGAAACATATTATGAACTTTCATTTTATTTCTTAAAAATATGAATAATTTCTTACTACACGTTAGCCAAGCAACATATTCATTTCCACATCAGGACAGTTACAAATACAGTTAGGAGATTTTGGTTTAGCTTGTCCATTACAGAGAGAAAATCATCATTCAATACTTGGAACACATATGTATGCAGCACCAGAACAACTACAAGGAAAATGTGATCCTAAGGTATTGCTTCTGCTTTTCAATACTATATTAATTTTAAGAAATATTTTGAAATAATTTCCATTTTTTCAGAGTGATATATATAGCCTTGGCATAGTACTTTTAGAGTTGTTGGTACCTACGAGAACTCATATGGAAAGGATTGAAATAATTAATAGTTTGAGAAAAGGACAAATACCAACAACATTAACTGCCACTTATCCTAAATGGGTATGTATTTACAATAAGATGTTATTATAGTGAGACTAGAATACAAAGAAATTCAATTTTTATTAGGCACATATAGTAAGTCAATTAGTTCAAGAAGACCCTGAGAAACGGCCATCAACAAATCAATTGTTACAAGAATTAAACGAAGATAAAGATATGATTATAGCACATTTAAAAAATGATATTACTGAAAAAAATGATCTCATAAAAAAGTTACAAGAAAAAATATTATTATTGGAAGAACGAATCGATAAACGTAATATATCGTTACGTGATATATAAATTTTTATAGTACTACATTTAAAGGATATTTTTTACAAAAAATTATAACATTATTTTCAACTTTAAAAATTGATTTTTAAAAATTAATAAGAAAAAAATAATTTTAGCATGTCTACACTTTTACTTCCACTAGAATACAAGATAAATATATTTATAAGGTGTTATCAAGTAATTCAACTGTATATCTGTTACGTTTAATTTTTATTTTAAAATAAAATATTTCCATATATTATTAGTTTATAATTTGATTTTTATACAAACAGTATAAATATCTGTATTTTATACAAGTATATATATATATAGTATTTGACAACAATTTTATTTATGAAAACAAAAGTATTGCAGAAAAATATTTATTTACATAATATCTCAAAAAAAGAATTACAAACTTGTGTAACATTGTGATAATTGAAATAAAAATATGGCTAACCGTTTTATAACATGAAGTTATTTAATCTTATTATACACAGTTTTCATAAAAACTATATGTGTAACAACTATTATAGCCGTATTATATGTCTCTAGATTGGTGGAGATTTATTAAAAAATTTTTGTACTAAATTGTTCTTGACCACTTTTTTAACACGTTCGTCGCCGTCACCCAAATATGAG
>NW_016910066.1:192027-201193 GCF_001483705.2 Eufriesea mexicana
GCTCTTCTTGTTCAGTTCAAGTAAATGTAGTGTTAATTTCCGATACTACTTGATGCTTTTCCGTATCCTTGTAACATATGACACCATCTAAGCTTGAAGTCATAATTGGTGCATGTTTTGTTGATAATATTCTATCGTGAACATCTCTCCATTTTAGCATCACTATCATTTCACCTCTCTTCAATGGCCACGACATCACAAAACTTGGCATAAATTTTTTGTTGTCCGTACAATTTTAATGGCATGTGCCTTAAAATGTTAAAATTTACTAATTCATAGCTCGTGTAAAAGTTGTCGACAAAGTTCGTCCTTCATTTAATAATTTATTTGCAAGTTCAATGCAGACGTCTTCGGCTATGCCAACTTGCCTTCTTCCGCTGGTATCTTGTCCAGAATATATGTCCGCAGACCATGTGTACCCTTCAGTGGAGCACAATTTTGATACCATACTTATGCGATTTCGTTGGTATGCATTGCCTGAATATTAGTCGTCCCTTCCAAGGAATTGTCTCATCAACTACAATATCTTGGCTTGGTAAAAAAACTTTTTCGTAATTGTCTGTCAATATGTTTATGAATGGTAAAACTTTTCCAAGTCTGCTACTCTGTCCTATCGTTTCGTTATTTGCAAAATGCAAGTTTGCTAATAGTAATTCAAAACGATTACGGAGTATCCTGCTGCACGGAAATGAAAGATTGTAAATAGGGTCCGTTGATCAACATCTAACAAGCGGTGTCTATACTAAACCCATCCAAATCGTCCGATAACGTTCTGGCGCACCGACAGTCGGACTTGGGCTCCACAAGAAACTCAACCGAATCGCGCTGGGCGACGAACGTGTTAAGATTAAATTTATACTCGCATCGTGTTCTGCTTGTCATGAGTAGCAAATGTCTAAAAGAAATCATAAAACATCAAAACTTCATCATTCTTTAGGAAAATGAGTTTAAAGTTTAAAGTCCAATGATATGAAATCTCAGTTTATAATATGTTTATATGCTCGTGACTAAAATTAGGGGATCAAAAAATTTTAATTGAACGATTGTCAATCTTTGAACTGCTACAATTTCGTGATGAAACATCGTACGACAATAAACTTAGGCCCACTTTAAAGCTTGAAGTTTTTACTTTAACATATGTACATGTGTGAACATACGGTTCCCAAAAATTCCATTATATCAAAAAATGGAGTATAAAACCGAGGGTCGCCGTTCTCTTAGAAACTTTGAGAAATTCAAACAACTCTACGGATCTTGGATATAGAAAAAAGTTTCTTCTTTACGGAGATCTCTTAAAAGTTGACCTGTGATTTTTCCTTGCCGTTTTATCCCAGTTTGAATAGAAACTACATCGCCGGCATGCAAGGAGGTTTGCACAGTTGGACTTCTATCTCGTTTTTAAGTGCTCTTTTGTGTATTTCGTATATATTTGATTGGGTCAAAAATGCATTAGTGTGTTTAAAATAGTGTTATGGTAATTATATAGAAACAGGCAGACACCACTGATTTTGATAATTTTTACATATTGTTACAGATTTTACATCTTGAAACTCCTCTTCTACGAAACCGATCGTTGGATTGTGTAGAATAATTCTAATTAAACGTCGTTGTATTTAATTAACCCAATTTGCTCTCTGTCAAAATACAACTAACTGAACATCGGAGAATGGCATCCCCTTTTTATAGCAATGAACCGCGATTGTTTTTTCACCCGGATATCGTAGTAAGTGCTGGATCAGTATTTCAGGAAGTTGTAATTTCCACCCGAATATACTAGAAGGTGTTGGATCACTATTCTGGAAGTTGCAGTTTTCACTCTTATTGCTAGGCTAAGTACAAGGAGAACATGGGAAATTCATAATAATATGTTGTAAAATTTGACGTTTTGGACAACTTTTTCCTATACATATAACCGCCGCTTGGGCATAGTTTTCAAAATATTTGCAAAATTTCTTTGGTACTATTACAGTTTTGGTCACTTTAAATTCTTCCTTTTGCGAATCAAATTCATTCTTTTGTAGATCAAACTTACGAACTTTGTAGATCACATTTATTAAATGGTGAATTTGATCTGCGAAAGGATGATTTTGATTCGCAAAAGGGTGAATATAATATACAAAAACTGTACACTGAATTCTGTCTATACGTACGAAAACTGCTTGGACAATTTTATTGCACGATCATATTTATGGACATTGTTAGACTCGGAAAACTCTCATCTAACTTTTAACATAAGAATGAATTCCTTAACGATTTTAGTTTTCTGTGTAATATCCCAGTTTAACTAAAGTGTGTGTTTTTTGAAAACTGATGGTGATAGAGCAATTTCGTTTACTGATTTGTATTCAGAAAGCCAAACTCTACAAGAATTACACAATTAATATTATAGATTAGAGAAAAAATTAAAATTTGTTGGACAGTGTAATTTGTCAATAGGGAGATATCAATGGTTCGTGTAATTTGATCTGCCATTAGCAAATAAAAAATGCAGGGCCTATATTGTGGGCTATGTTGTTCGCTTCATGGATAGACACGTAAGGAAAAAGTTCTTGGGCATAACGCTTTACACAACATATTTCAAGATTATCAAAATCGGTTCGTAGTAGTTCGATAATTTTATTTTTAATTTTAACTTTGATTATATTACGCGACTTACTGATGAACAATCAGGTGATTAAATAAATTTTTAGCGTTATTATATAGTGTATTTAGTATTATTATATTTTCGTTTAAGGGATTAAAAATTATCCAGATGAAAGTTAATGCATAATGTATATCAAGCAGCATACATCATGTTGGTATTCATTGGTCTTGTGGTAACCCTTAAAAGCCTTGTGTAGGTCATGTTTAAATTATTAAGTAAGACTATATACTTTTATTACATATTCTTGTAACTGATGTTAAAACATTTTCAAAATATTGTGTTATTGGTATATACCATAACAAGATTGTTCAGTCAAACTCTGTGCATCATAGTGTTCTAAAAAGAATCAATTTTTGTGTGTAAAATACATATGTAAGTAGCATTTAGAAAATATTTTGACATCATCTAGGGGAATGTATTATAAAAGTTATCACATTTGAGAATTTAAACTTAATTTTCACAGGGCTTTTCAAAAGTACATCAATAGTAATGTTAGATATTACTTACATTAATTGTGTATGAATTGTTGATTACAGTTAATTACATATCTTTATTTATTTCTACTATTATGTTTGGTTTTGTATTACAATATCTAATAAATTTTTAAGTTGCATCCCAGCTATTATCCTGTTAAATTGTGTTTGAGGGTTAACACATTGTTGTATTAGATGTTGTATATCTGGATGTTTTTTTAATATATTTGTAGGTATATCATGTAGAAACCCACCAGGGAATATATTATTATTTAAGTTTAATGCTAATAATACCTGTAAATGTAAAATATTTTATGTAAAATTATAAAATTTGTTTATCAAGAATGATATTCAGGTATATTATTTTGTAATAAATTAGTAATATCCTTTTTAATAATAAAACTCAACCTTGCATATTGCATAGAAATTATGATCGCTGATTTTATGATTACATATGTCAGCATAGGAAAATGCCAGGCATTCTGAACAACTAAAGTTTTCAGTATTTACTTGTAATTGATTCCATGTAGTTAATCTTTCTAGAGAATATAAAATTCTTAATTAATTAATACTTAGTAAGGTATAGATATTAATTTGCATTTTATTCTCTTTCGTAGTAAATATAATTTTTTAAATTAAAAAGTTTATTACCTGTATGTTGCGCATTTTTATCAACAACAATAACATTTTCTAAATCCACAAATTTTGCATTGTTATTTAAATCAACTGCTATATTATCAGCAGATATATCAGTTAAATAAAAACCAAAATTTTCATTTTTATAAGTGAACTTGTAAGCAGCATCTAAAAGACTCGAAGCTATTTTAGCTCTATGTAACCATGGTTCATTATAGTAAGTAGCTAATGGTAATCCAACATATTCCTCAACTATGATACGTCCACAAGCACCAAAATATTTTGGTACTGGCCAATCTTTATCTGCAGGTAATATCTATAAGTCAAGGATATTCTGTTTTATATATTTTAATCTTATTACGTAGCAGTTGTTTACAATGCAAAATTTTATTTTAATACTTGATTGAGAGTGACAGTTAGATCAAAAGATTTATACTTATATTTTATCACCTATAAAAATGATATAAATAATAAAAAAAATGTAAAGTACAATACTTCTATCTGTATAAAAAGTAAGTTATAATATGATATGTATGTATGTATATATACCTGGAGAAGCAGAGGTTCGGGATTAAGAAGTGTTAATACCCAAATATTAATATCAAGTATTTTTCTATTAACATCTTTCATATTATAATATACATCTTTTAAAAGATCATTTAGATGTTGAATAGTAGGACAAAGCTTTAACCGATTAAAGTTATTGTTCATAAAATCTGAACTGACTTCTTCTTCGATAAGTTTATGAAAGTTGATCTTTATTGTCTTTTCTTCTACTTCCTTTACATTTATTGTGCAAATATGAGAAAAATTTGTATCTTTGCAAAGCATTTTATCAAATTCATCTAATTCAAAATTTTGTGCCAATTTCTTCAGAACAACACTACTTTTGTTGAAAGATCCGAAAAATACATTTTTTACACCGTAAAAATAGGCAAATAAGGTATAAAAATCATGAAGTATAATATCTACTTCATGAATGTAATTGCATGCAGAGACACCAAAACATACTGGACATTTATGTAGTTCTGTTAAACGATTCATGTCTGGTCGAAATGTAATAATTACAAACCATTTTAATACTATTGAAATTGTTACGGGAGATAGAAAAATACATTTCCTAAATTTTAATATGTTATACATATACAATGTAACTGAAATGCAATTAATTATCAGAATATTTTATCTATATTAGGTTATATTCTACTTGATACATATGTACGAGTATACGCTGCAAGGTAAATTTTTGAGAAAACTGAAGTTTAATCTTTTTTTTATACTGTCCTTTGTCTTTTTCAGTTGGTTAAAAAATTTAACTATTATTTCGTAATAACTTATAAAATTTTTCAAATACGTTTTCTGCGGAAATATTTTACTATTGACGTTGGTAATTGATTAAATTCCCAACATATATAGAACATTTTGACCTAGTAAAGAAAGTGTGATAAGATATTTTAATGTAATAAATATTTGAATATTCATATTTATTTCACATTTTCAACTAATACAATTTAAGCATAAATAGCATCAATATTTATTAAATAGTTAAATACAAACAAATACAAATTATTATTATTGTTACATACCGCAATAGGTTAATGATTCCAAAAAGTAAGAGACAATTGACTACCATAATTTGTTTCAATTTCGGAATTGAGTTTCCTTTCCTTTTTATATTGAATTCTGACTTTCGGTCTTAATAAGTACTTTTGGCATCTAAATCATTGTTTTATTTATCAGCGTAAGTGCTGCGTCGAAAAATTTGTTAGTATCCTGGTTTATATTGATAATCCGGTATATAGCAAGATTGTCAAGTTTCATATGAAATCGCCAAATCTTGAAGTAAACAAATTGAATTGGCAAGTAATTGACAAAAGTATCGACAAAAATATTATAATCAAATAAGGTTTTAAAATCGTGATTAGAAGTATACGAAAAAATACGAGTGCCATAAGTTCAATTTTAATTCTTAATGTCGACTCTTAAATATTTCGTTTGTAACTATGCTATATCCTGACTTGGACTTTATTACAATAAATTGTTCTATCTACATTTTAAATGTATTCTTTTTAACTAATTATTTAACTTCATAAATGATATATAAAATATTTTAAGATAGAAATGCAGTTAGGATATAGGTTTTGCACTTTAAATTCACCTTTTTGCAAATCAAATTTATCCTTTTATAAATCAAATTCAGCATTTTGCAAATTAAATTTACCCTTCAGCAAATCAAGAATTTGTACATAAATATTTTATTTAAAAAAAACATGTAATATAAATTAGTCGGTAAGAAATAATAAATTTTATTACAAGGATATATACATGATGTATTAGGTATTTATTTAAAAGTAATTACCAATTCATTAAAATGTATTATATACATGTATTGGATATCTTAATTAATTTGATTTGCAAAAAGGTGAATTTAAAGTGTAAGACCTGTAAATGAATGTGGCTGTTCCCAGATTTCTACAAAGCATTCAGTACATTTTAACATTACGTGAAAGGTAAAAAGGTCTAGAATTTTGAAAATTTCAACGTATTTAAAACAATGAAAAAATGTGATATAGGAAATTTAACTTAGAAAGGCAGATTTGGCATAATGAAAGAATGATACATATGATTTAAGAGGTAAAAATATTTATAACAAATTGAACAGCAAATAATAGTAGTTGTTAAAGTAGTAATAATTAAAACCGTTAATTGAAATTATATAAATACAAACACAATTACACTTATAATTATACAAATACAATTATACATAACTACAAATTTAATTTAAATGTATTTGTTACATTGTAATCCCGTATACTTTATATTTACTATAATATACTTTAGAAATAATAAATTAATTTAAATAAAGAAAGATATGGATTACCATGAAATATTACTTCAGTTGACAACAGTTGATGGAACTAGAAATGGTATAATTTTTCATATATTAAATAAGTAACATGTAAACAAATTTCAACAAAATTTTAACAATTTTATACATTGCAGAAGAGATTAAAGACTTTGATGAACAGTTACAACAAGTTTTACAAAAAATACAATCAATTTTAACGAAAGATGATAAAAAGTTCATAATTGACAACATTGAAGAAGAAGATGAATTGCTTGATATTGGGTAATATAATTTTATAAGATACCTTTTACAAGTTATCTAAAATTTTATGGAAATATTTAAAAATATTTGTCATTAATTTCAGTACTATAAATATTTTTTATATTTTTAGATATCAATACATCTATACTATTGTACATGTTTTGCAAAATATAAAAATATGTAATTCTACAAACAACGAATCTCTATTTAGTGTTAAACAATTTCATACTTTAAAAGTTTGTATAAAACTGATAACCGCAATAGGAATTATACCTTGTCTTTTACCTGGTGTTGGAATTGATATAACTAAATTGTGTTCTAGAACTTTACTAATCTGTGGGAAAAATTTAACAGACTTACAAGTATGAATTATATTTAATACAATTAATAATAAAATAAAAACTAAAGAAATTTAGTTTAGTTCCTTCATTCTAGAAATATAGAAGATTACAATTCACAGTTAATTCTCTCATACAATTATATGATGAAATTATATTTCGTCCTGTTATAATTGCTCAGATAGGACCATTATTGGCTGCGCTTTTACAATTATCTTATGCTCCATTGATGAAACCATCTAAAAATACTACATTAATTCTAAAAGAAAATAGAAGCAATAAATTTATAATGACTGCAGATCTATATGATAAGTTAAAAAAAGATCAAGAACATTTCACATGTTTGCTTCATCAATTATTAAATAACTGTCCCTTGTCTACGAGTATGAAAGAATTGATGGTAATTCTTGGCAGTGAAGGTGCCCCAAAATGGCTTCAACGTGAAACTCGTAAATATTTAGTACAGCAACTTATGAAATCTAATGGAGTTGTTTCAATCATAGCTGCTGTTTGTGAAGATATCTTGGATCTTGGAGAACATTGGAATAAATTGGGTATTATTTCCAAGTTAATAGCTACATCACATGGGAATACTCCTGATAAGTATTATAAATCCATATGCCCGCAGGTAGTATAAATTACTCTTGAATCAGTAATCTACATTTATTTTTGTAAATAGTTAATAATTTTTAAATAAATTTTATTTATTTCAGTTATTAAATCTTCTAGCATCAACACAGATCAAATATTCAACGACAATAGGAAACTGCTGTATAACTGCACTTTATGAATACAATCCTACTGTTTGTCTTACTGACATTGTTGGTGTAATATGCAGTCCATTATTAGTGAAAAATAAAGAAGAGATGTCAAAAAGCGAGTATGAAGTAGAAAAATGTATTGAAACTTTGACAAAATGTTTCATAACTGTGGAAGCTAAATTTAAACAATTGCCTTGTCAACTTTTAATGAATATAGCTGTTCCTCTATTTTCATTGTATAATAATGTTAGACAAAGTGTTTGCATACTGAAAACTAAAATTAAACAACTTATATTGCTACTTTTATATGAAGAATCATCAAGAAATGATCTTTTTGCTGCATTTCTTGGGCATAATTTAACCAATAAATTTGGCTATCATTTGAAGTCAATATTTGGACCAACTGGTGGAATTGAAATTATAGGAATAGATAATGCTAATAAATATGAAGAATTTGCAGACAGCCTTTTTGATCTAACATTTAATACAGCAGTATTATCGACTAAATTATTCTCTTATCTATTACAATTTTTGTCACATCTTCTAAAATTAGATTATCAAAAAGAAGTTGGAAATTTGTTAGAAACTGAAGATGATATAGTAAAAATGCTCGAGAAACAGTTATTAGCTGTAAAACTTTTATCAAATTTAGCTAATATATGTGCCGTACAAGAAGCACAAATTGAAAATCCAAAATCAATAATTTGTTTTATAAAATCATTATTTAATCAATATTTGAGGAAAATACAGAATTTACCAGAAGAAGATGATTGTGAGATCTTGTACGTCAGCTTAATGTTAGTAAAAATGATTTTAAGTGATAGTACAAAACCTTTAGATTGGACAACATTTAGCGATTTCATAGAATTCTTAAAGCAATGTTGTTTTGTTTCAAACATGCCATCTCAGTTATTGTTATTGACACGAGAATTAATAGAATTGATTGAAACTCAAGATAAATCGAAACGAAAACATTATGAAGATTTATCAGTGGAATGTAAACCAGCAAAAAAATTTGAAGAAGCGCTTAAAGATCTTGCAGATCCATTACTACCTGTGCGTGCACATGGGCTTATAGTACTAACCAAACTAATTGAAAATAAGGATCCATGTGTTATTGCAAGAAAAATGTTTTTTTTACAAATATTTAAGGTAGGTAAAGAGAATCTCCTCATAATTTAAATTTCTAATAATCTTATATATAT
>NW_016910066.1:201495-241878 GCF_001483705.2 Eufriesea mexicana
TATATATATATATATATATATCTTGTATATTGTACATAATAAAATATTGCCATAGGAGAATTTGAAACACGAAGATTCATTTATATATTTGACAGCAATTAATGGATTGTGTGCTTTAACTAGTTCATATCCACAAATGGTGATTGAGATGTTAGTACAGGAATATATTGATATGCCACAACGTATTGCAGCTAGAGAAATAACTGTAGAAACTAGGATCAAATTGGGAGAAATACTTGTAAAAGTAACCAAAAATTTAGGTATATATTAGGTATATATTCTCAAATATGTTTTTATATTTGTCACAATTCTAACATACATAATTCAATAGGTGAAATGGCATTTGCTTATAAAGCTATTTTAATAAATGGATTTTTATGTGCTACGCGAGATTCAGATGCTTTAGTACGTGCTTCTAGTCTTTCTTGTTTAGGTGAATTATGTAAGATATTAAGTTTTCGATTGGGAGATATCGTTATCGAGGTATGTTTAATTCGCTTATTTTGATAATTATTCTTTAAAAATAAAAATGATATTGCAATTCTGTTTGTGGATTTGTGTTGAGGGTAAGAAACATTATAGGGGATCATTTAGTGCATATTGGAAAAAAGAAAAAAACGTGAAAATTTGTTAGAGAGAGTGTGAACATACCCAGCCTGCAAACTCAGAATTTGATGAAATTTACATAGATTTATATAGATCGTATACCTAATTATTACTATTATGTACTTGAAAAAGGTAGTATTTGACACGTATTTTCTTTTATCGACCATCGTTCATACTAAAAGGATGAAGGAAGCTTCCAAAGTTATTCCAGTATTTAATAACTTTTTCCAAAATTAAAAAGCCGATAAAAAAGAAGTACGTGTCAGATATATTTTTGAGAACTTTCTGTCATATAAGTTTCATCAAATTCGGTGTCTGCGAGTTGGGTATGTTTCCTTGTTAGTTTTGTTTTTGGTAATTTTGCAGACTACCCTAATTCCTCCTTCTTTTTCCAAAAAATGGTTTTTTTCAGCAAAGGCTGTATTTCAATATTGGAAAGAAATATAGATCAGCGGTGTCTGAAAAGGTAATTTTGTTTTTAAAAGGCTTTTGTTAGTTTTTTGACACAAAAGCATAAAAATGATAAAAACTATAGAATGCATAAATTGATCTCGATGATTTTTGAGTATATGTAGAGAATGAGATTCGGAACTATTTTTATTTCAACAATAATTGCCGCTCGGCCTTAGTTTCCGAGATTATTTGCAAAAATGGTTGATAAAAGTACAATGCCTTGGTCTCTACATGTGAAGTAGACGTGTTGTTTCTGCAAGGGATCGCGGATTGTCTAGTGTTTCTATAAACAAATTGTGATAACTAATTTAACTAATTTCAATGATATATAAACTTAAATATGTATAGTATGGATACTGTGCGAGGAGTTAATATCGACTGGCAGTATTCAGTTAATTCTAGAATTAATTAGTCAAAACTAGTATGGACAGGAGGTTTCAGTTAAAGCTAATCATGACTGATTTCGGGCCTTAACAGTAACGCTACAAGCAACTTATTGCCACGTTTGTTAGTTGCAACAAGTTCACCCGTTATTTGTGAATCATTCTAACAGTCTCGCGAAGCATGTATAGGCAAATTTCAATCTAGCGTAGGATTCGCTTTATGTAGATATGACAGAAAGTAAGGATAACTGAAAATATTTTCAAAGGAAAACGTTGTTCAAAATTGTTTCATCGATAATATACGTGATAATCTATCCTGAGCGGTCTATGCATTCTGCGGTTTTTAAAGATTTTACGTTTTTTGTTAGAAGGTAGCAAAAGCACATTACTTTTTTAAGCTTCCTTGACCTATATTTTTTTTAATGTTGAAATCTAGCCTTGTTTGAAAAAACCGGAAAAAATAAATGGATTTAGGGCAAAGTCACTAAACTATAGAACTACCTTGTTTTATCTTTCTTTCTTTTTTCACAAAAAATCTCTGTTTGAGGCTATTATATTTTACGAGATCTATTACAAGATTATGAGGTATATACTCTCTTCCTTGTAACATATATAGTTAAATTGATTATTTAACTATTTTATTCTATAAAAATGAGAGTATATAAACTCGATTAAAAATAGTTTTAATTGAAATATAATTTTAGGTGCTCTATTGCATTAGCTGTATCATAAAGACGGATAAAAATGCTGAATGTCGACGAGCTGCGGTTATGGTTAGTACTTTGTTACTTCGTGGTCTTGGAAAGGATACGCTATTTAATCTCGGTAAAGATTTGATCGATTTATATCATGGTCTTAAATATCTACGAGACAATGACGAGGATCCAGTGCTACGTTTACACGTTCAACTAACTCTGGAAGAATTGGATCTTATAGTTCGAGACTTTCTCTTTTCTCCTCCAAAACTTGAAAAAAGAATATTTCTGCTAGATTCATAGTAATGATTGTTACTTAAAAAAAGAAAAAAGTCAGAGATGTTTACAATGTGTTGACACACACACGCATGCACGCGTGTCTTTTTTAACATACTACTTTTAAGTTGCTTGATGTTCATGATGTTCAATAAAAACGAAAAAGACCACAGTATTGTTTAACATCAGTTTTTGAAAATATATATAGTATAAACATCCCACTTTGAATTTAATAATTTTACCGTCATTTTTAACATTACTGTTTTAAAATACAATATCATACAGTTTATAATCACAAACGAGGTATACATGATATACTATATTTTTTGAATATGTACTCATTCTTTACAGATCGTTAACAAATCTCGATCGTTTTGGATGCCCTCTCAAAGACATTAAAATAAAATATTAGTTTTCTTCTCAATAATATTACTATTTCGTAAAATTACGGAAAGTAACATTTTCTTTACTGCACGATTATTTTTTTCAATCGCGGCATGTCTTTGTACTGCGTCTGTTTCGTTTCCTTTATTTTACTGATTCCCTGTCCTTATCTACGACTGTATTACATTTCACTAATTGTAAGCTCGAGGCATTGATTGCGAGTGGTAGCAGAATAGTGGGGTGGTTTATTGATTTTTCAATCAATTCTAGATTTCCATTGAAGTACGATGATTTAGGGATTTGATTGAAGGGTATCGTAGAATCCTTACGATTTATGACTTGGCATTCGAAGAGGATAGAAGCTGAAACAAAATTAATGTTAGTATATGTCAATTCGTTAAAATATATTTTATAATTTTTACTCAACAAATTAATCCATGTGTTTGTTTCTTTAATTGGATAAGACTATTCTATCAATGACATGGTAACACCTTCTAATTTAGTTTTTAATTTTTATGTCTGAATCTTATGAGGGGGCGGATTAAAAATAAGAAAAGAAATGGCGGATAGACATGTTAAAAAAATATTGCATTTGGCTAAAGTTTGATATCTAACGATAAGGGTTTTCAAGCTCACTGATTACGGATCGAAAGTGAAAAGTTTTAAAATTCGGAAAAGAAATATGTTCAAAATATGCAAATTTTCTGTTGAATTTTTCTTTTCTTTTCTTTTCTTTTTTTTTGCTTTCTTCTCTTTTGTTAAAAGGGAGTGTTCCCTGTTATTTTCCATATTTTTTATAGTAACAATTGGGAAGTGTTAAAAAACATTTATTAGATTCTGAGGAAAGTTTCGTGAATAACATAACTATTTTTCTGCGTTCTTATCGAAATATGAATAAAATTTATACTATGTTTAGAGGAAAATAACATCTGGAAATTTGAAATTGTTTGTTGAATTACAGAATTTATGCTTATAATATGTACTTTAAGGGTAAAAAGCTTCAAACACAAAGTTTTGTTTAAAAAATGAAAAATGTAAAAGTTTAACTTGTGTCTTGATAGATGAAACAGCTTATAAATTTGAACACTTACAATTAGTGAACCACGCATGCGCTTTAGCCAACTGTATGCTTTTCATCGCGCATTTCTGTTAAGTTACATGTACTAATCTTCACTAAGGACACAAAGAATATGTAAAGTTGATTTTAAACGATTAGTTATACTTGATGCTGATAATCCTATATTAGACATAGTTTATATGAAACGTGAAATTACAAATAAATGACATAATTAAACATTTTTTCTAATTGAATGGACAGAAGTAGATACCTCTCTCGTGCAGTGCACAGAATGAGAATGAGAATAACGAAATAGTAAAAGAGAAATAATAAATAAGAAAGTGTAAGGCAGCTGATTGCTAGGAGAAAAGTGGGAGACATCTGCAACGTAGCGACTTGGAAAGAGGAAGATTTCTTCGTTAGGTGAGCGAAGAGATTAAGGAGCTGAAAATTTCGTTAATTTCGTTAATTTCGTTAATTTCGTTAATTTCGTTAATTTCGTTAATTTCGAAGGTGAGTATATTTCAGTAATGGGTAACTAGCTTTCTAAATTTCAAGAGTCATTTGGTGCAGTGAAATGTATATAAAAAATGTACTATAATAGGAAAATGCTGTGTTACTAGCTGGAAAATTGCATTGTAGCTAGTTTTTTGGCGTTTTGGCCATTCTGTGTCGTCGGTCAGACACTTGTTCGATATATGGTTGCATCATGTTCGTAACTCGAATATACGATAACGTTTATGCTGTTGTGTCGTTGAATGTGGGTGCCACAGTATCCATTTGGCAGAAGTGTCTAACCGTGCTGAATGATGATTGCGTGAGAAGCGACAAGCGACAAACGAGTCTTTTATATTGCACGCAGTGTGTGTATGCCGGGGAACACAAAAGCATTTCCATGGCGAGTGGTAATTTCTGTAATTCGATCTTTTCATGTGTTAAATGCAAAAAATTGTTTTTGCAATTTGTCATTGTTTGCAATGGGCATTTTTTCGAGATTTTTTCGAGATTTTTTCGAGATTTTTTCGAGATTTTTCGAGCAGGAACTGGTTCATCCAGATTGAAAATAATTTGATTATCGCAGGAATTACTTGGTGTGTAGGAATAAAACACACAGCACGAGTAGAATTGGTGGGACATCTGTGGATATTTAATTAAGGTATAAAGTATATTATAGGAGGTTGCACAAACACACTCTCATACTATGGAGCTGTAACAAAGCGACACCTGGTCTCTGTTAGGTACACAGCTTACCACGGCAGAGTCCTCTCGGGTTCCCCAGAAACTGATTCTCGGCACACTACACTTTGCCAGCTCGAACCCCACACTCCGGTTAGGATACCGCCTAACCCTCGTACTTTATGGGATGATACTTTATGACCGCATTTGCTATTCGTGATTCCGACCTGATCTATTCTCTGATCGATATCTCAGCTATTTTTTCACTGATCTGACATTGACTCTAAACTAGACTCCAGTGGCTGCCCAGATCGTGGCTGCCACCCTTGAGATTGATGAATCGAAAAATCGGAGTCAGCCGAAGTCACAGGGCACTTGGCTCGAGCCCGAGATCTCTGTGTAGGCCCATTCCAAGTGCAGCAGAACGCCTCGTGTCTATCGAATACGATTGACACACGAGCAATAAACTATTTGGCACTTGGGTCCTAACCTTGTTCCACACAGGAACACTTGAGCTCGATAGCTGAAGGATTGTGGAAGGAATAGTGGTAATTAATAATTTTGAATTCTTCGTTAATCTTTGTTATCCCAGCGTTTCCGATTTTGCTGTAGCTGCTAGCAAAATAGTCTACAGTCTAGAGTTTGTTGCTAAAAACTTTTGCTAGAAAGCTCTCTACGAGCAGGTTTGCTATTTCTTTTTCATTAGTAGCGCGTTGCCGCTATCTTTGAATTCTTAGCTGAATTCTGGCGGGTCGTACATCCGTCACGTTACAGTTTGTCAATGTTGCCGACGAAATTAACATCGAGCAACCAGTTCAATGATCGCGAGCAAGAAGAATGACCAAGATCTGTGGAATCTTGCAATAACCTTGATTGTAATGGAGTGAAACGGTATATACGGTATCAAGGTTGCACGAGAAATTGAAGGATAGTCGAAGGTTAAATAGCGAGACAACGAGAGAGCTGAAAAACGTAAGAACGACTGATTGCTCGATCTTCCAAGTGATCGAACCGAGGAAAATCGGGAGTTGGCTAAACAGCTGGCTTAACCAAGCGGGGGCCCTGATTCGTTAAATAGGAGCAACGGCGTTTCCTCGGGCCGGAAATGCCGAAGAATTTGAGGAATTACCTTAAAAGGAAGGAAACGTGCCTGAACCGAAGACAGTGGTGGAGGAACATTTTCACTCAGATCACACGAAGATCTTCACACGAAGATCACCCGCACGTGGATCACCTGTTAAAAATGACCGCGCATATCCTTTCATGTGAAATGTAAAATAGTAGTAAATAATATTGGGAGTGTGTGATAGCTTCGACGTCCTTCTGTGGTGGTGGAAGTTTAAATAATTCGGGTCCTTATAGGTGACGACGAGTGTATACGAATCAGGGGACGTTGGCAATAGGGATATAAACAGTCCTTAACTTAACCTGGGACATTGCGGTCCTAGGGCCGCAACAATACCTTTCATCATACCGAATGTCAAGTTTGCCAGAGCTCCTATCCTTTTCTTTAATTCGTGCTTATATTTCAAAGATTATTATTCACCTATTATGCTTCTATTATTCCACGATCTATTATGATTTATGACGCTTTTACGATTTTACGATTTTACGATTTTACTCGTTCGAAAGGGAGAGGTTTTAAAGGAAGTATTCAAAGACGAGATTTCGCGATATTTCAATCGACTCTCTCAAGTATCCAGCGTAACGTTGATTTCAAGTTGTCTCAGTGTTGGTTTCAGTGTTTTTTTTTTTTTTTTTTTTATGACATTTTTATTAAAATTCGAAAGTGATCGCTATCATGTAAAATACAATAAATCCGGGATACGATAGATCCATTCGCATATGTGCTATGTGCTATATCGGTATTACATATCGTTAGCTCTGTAAGTTTCTGCTGCTACGTTGACAAGGTTTGTGCAAGCGACAAGGTTTAAAATAACGAAACTCCGATTCGATACAATATCGATACGAGTCTAAAGGCTCATAGTTTATCGTCTAAATATATCGATATCGTGTTAAAATGCATGTACACCGACAAAGATGCATATCTTGTATAGTTTATGAAATAGCGTGTAGCGACCAACGTTCTCACCCTCGCTAATAGGTGGATTCCCTGAATAGAAGGGAAGGGAAGTTCCTGTGCTACCTAAGTATCCCCGTCTAAGGCAGGCTCTGCTAGAAGACAGAAGTCGCTTTTGCCTTGACCTTGGAAGATGACGGACGTGTACAACAGGTCGATCCTTCGCAATCGAAGCCCTTTATCCAAGCGAATATACCTGAAGCATACCGAGAGTGAAAACACCTGCCCTGTGTATAGTGATATAATGCAAATGAAAAATAGTCAATAGATGAAAGTATGGAGTAGTCCCTTGGACAGGGTGGTAAATAATTGAAAAATAACATCACGAAATGATAGAAAGAGTGAAAGTAGGAACATAGATGAAGCGTTAAGAATCATAAGAGAATAAATAAGATAAATGCAGATATAAACAGCACCGTGAAACTGAAAAGTACAACAGCAAAACCAAGGCGAAACCTAATAGTTAAAAAGACCACCATGCCGCCAACCAAGAAAGCAGCATCCATCAACCAGACAGCGGAAACTAGCGAGAAATCATGGAAAAATTCAATAAAGCTGTTTCTTTCGAGAAACGTTTGTTCCAATTGGAAAAAGGAAGAGCCAAGAAGAACGGGGGAAATGCCCGTCCTTCTTACGAGCCAGCCACCATCAGCGGCCTCAAAGGACGGAAGCACCACTTCCACCCACCATCGTCATCGAGCAACAAAGTCCCGCTACAGGGGTCTGCCAATCAGGTAAAAAGCGCAAGGCCACCCTCTATTACGATACTCGACGCACCCTGTAAAACAAGAATAGAAAAAAAAAAAAATGATCAATAGTATGTATGTAATAGTAAGTCGATTAAGACTTCGTTAAGTAAATTGTGCATTTGAACTCGATAACTGCGCATAAAACGCAGTTAGAACTGTTCAAAAATCGCAGCATAACATTTTTTACCTACACCTCAAAAGGCACAAGGAATATATTTTCTTTTCGAGGCTATTATTATTTAGCATCGATGCTAGACGGTGACTTGGAGTACTTGGGGAGAAATAGTACTTAACGAGCTCCGCTTGAAAAATATTCGAAATATTCAGTTGGAAGGAGTAAAAAAATTCGAGACGAGAAAATCAATTCTTGAACGGAGGAAGCTCCCAATCTATATAGTACAGCTGTCTGTCTCCTGACAGCAAAACGGATAATTTCAAAGAGATGAAAATTGTACTTCATTCTCTGATCCATTGGGAAAATATATAAAATATATAAAAAAAAAAGATGGAGTGCAATGCAAAAGAATAGGCCACATTGCCCTAATTAATTGTAACTTACAATGTTAGAATATAGATGCGTGAAATGTTAAGTCCAACACAAGCCAGGAGATTGCCCAAGAACAGACGCAACAGTTGACAAGCGTTGATTGCGTCAGCTGCAAGAGTTTCGGCTAGCCTGTTTCCAACAGAGGATGCCCGAAGCTCCAGGAGTTGAAACAGAAAATGAAGGAAAGAAAAGAGCACATAAAAATAGAAAATGAAAGAAAAATGCATACAGAAACACACGCTACCGCCAACGTGGAAACCAACATACCCATACAAATTGACTCGCTCAACACACCTAACACGACATTACTAGCAGAAATTAGACAAATGTCAAACTCTATAAGCCAACAGATCGCGCGTATAGCGAAAACCGTAGAAATAAATAGTAAGAAAATTACCTTCATCGCTGAATCCCTCGGAATAGACTTTTAATGGATACTCCCAGGAGAATAGTAGAAATACACATTGCTAACAAACTTACGTTAAAACGACTGAAAATAATACAAATAGACGTAAATTTCATCATAACGAAGGAACTAGGTTGGATATGGTGTTACTTTGCGAAACGAAACTAAATTCAAGACACAAAGAGTTGTATTCGAAAATTACAATTTTCTTCGTCTTCAAAAGATGGATATAATGCTAAACAGGCTGGAGAAACGGGCATCGTCATTTGTAAAAACATTAAATTCAGACACGTTTGCTTAGACCACGAAACCGCAGGCAAAAGCTTCGAATCAACAGTTATAGAAATAAAGCTCGAAGGCGCGGCCAAGCCTTATTCATAATCGCAGGGTACGCTGCGAGCAATTGTAAGAATAATTTCATGGTAGAATTTAAATTCCTATTTAGGCAGCTCGAGCCTTATAAAGACAATAATTTCTAAATTTCTATATAATAGCCGGCGACCTGAACGCGAAACATCACTCATCGGGTGACGGTATAAACAGTAACAGAGGGAAAGCACTATACTACTACTACTACTTGGTCCCTCGAAAACCATATCCCATACCGACAGAACAGAACACAATACCTTCCTATGGAAAAAGCAATGCCTACCTAGACCTCTGTTTAGCGAATAGCCGTATTAAATTTCACGAAGCTCCCGGACACCATACCCTACACTCGTTCGAATATAACGAGCATAGAGCAGTCTTGATGGAAATATCGATACCCTCGATGAGAAGGCTGGAAATTAAAATTACTAACATCCGGCAGATACAACTTCCATAAAGCCGAGTGGAGAAAATTCACGAAATTCCTAAACAAGACCGCCGACATGCCAGACATCTGAAACGACAGGAATCTGAACATAAACGAAATCGACAATCTACTCGACCAACTAAACCGTAACATAAACAATGCAATAGACTATGCAATTCCCCGCATAAAAAGCAACTACAACGCGACTAAATAGACTCACCAGATTCGAATCGTACTGCGCTAAAAGGCTCGCTGAAAACCGTTATACACGAAATGAAGAGAGCGTTTCATGATTCCGCCAATACCTTCTGGAAGGTATAACATCTCCAGCATATCCCCGCGACAACCTCCGAAATTCTTTCCCGCGATTAACAGCATATTCCGAGGAAAGGAGGCAAGCGAGATAGGAACCTTAAAAATTCCTCTGACCAACGCACATCTCCTTCGGGATACTAACGTACGATTCGATACTCGTCAGAGACAGATCCGCGACAAAACATACTCATCACGGAGACAGAAGACAAACTAAACGTCCTTGGTAGACACTTTGAATCGGTGCATACGCAAAATTCACACATGGCTAAAGAACAGCTTTCCCATATGATCGGACAGAGAATAGATAAATTTAAAGAGGAAATCGTGGAAGACCGACTTAACGACAAGACAGTATTATACATTGGACAACGACAACGACAACACTGCGGACAATCCAAAGGATACACGCGTACCCACGGACTATTTCACGTCATTCACAAAATTGAAACTCACATTGAAAAAAGTGAACAATAAAAAATCCTCCAGTTTAGACAACGTTCCTAATATCGCTGTGAAAAATTTACCATTCCAATATGTATTAATATGTATTAAATTACGCGATTCTTTTCAATAACTGTTTAAACATTATGTATTTTCCCACTTGCTGGAAGACAGCAAATTCTTAGTAATAAGAATAAAAAAGAAAGGCAAAGAGGGAAGTAATCCAACGAATCACCGACCAATCAGTCTTCTGGCGAATATTAGCAAAGTTTTCGAAACTCTCATAAACAAATCGCTAACGACCTACTGCGACTCAAATAGCATTATCCCAGAGACGCAATTCGGGTTCAGATATCAACATTCGACAATTCGAATCGAAACACGCGGTTTTCAAATTTACATCGGACATTTGTTGGCCGCGGAACGCCGACGAATGCGTAGGCGCGGTCCTTGTAGACCTGGAGAAAGTCTTTGACGCGGTGTGGCTGGACGGACTCTTCTTCAAACTCACGAAGAGAAATTTTCCGCCGCATCTTGTTAAAATGTATACATAAGCGATTTACTCCGCATGTACCATCTAAATAACGACCTCGACAAATTCGCAATAGCTTTCGCCGATGATTTATTAATTTATATAAAAGACATCAGACCATGAAAATTAAAAACGCGATTACAGGGTATTTTTGAAAGAACTGAAGATTACTTTCACGCGTGGAAGTTAAAAATTAACACCGATAAATGCGAAACGATTTTCTTCCGGCCATGTATATCACAGATTTCGAACGTAAACAACAACGTACGTAGACATTCGAAACACTTTCAGTTGCACGACGGAAAAGACGATCGGGTAAAAATCGCGAATAAAAAGATGGTTCGTTACTTAGGTGTACATCTGGACTATAAATGAAATTTTACCAACAATGTCCAAACGCAAATCGAGAAAGCCCATAAGGCATTCGCCAATGACAAACGTCTGTTTTACACAAAACTGCTAAGCGCGAAAACGAAGATTATTTGCTATAAAACAGTAGTAAGACCGATACTGACATATCGCTGCCCCATATGGTTCAATGTATCGGCAAGTACAATAGAGAATACAACAGAGAATACAACAGAGAATACAACAGAGAATACAATAGAGAATACAACTGTGGATTTTCGAAAGAAAATGCGTGAGAGCTTGTCGAGGCAAATACCGGACTCCGGAGTCGAATTTCACGAAATTTATTAGTAATCACAAACTTTACGAATACGCGGAAATAGTTAGAATAGATTTGTTCATGCTCAAATCGATTCGTAATCATTGGGCGAACATTAGAAATAGAAAAAATAACAGCTTAAGTACTCCAAGTACTTTCGTATATCGAAACTTGGAGTACTTTGAGAAAACCCGACACACGAGATACACGCCACCAGAGACTTTCGTATATCTCGATGGTCAAGGGTACATTTAAAATAGCGAAAATGTACCTTTCATCTATCGTGTGACTAAGAAAGCAGGCAATACGGCAATTTTCTATAACACAGACGATATTCGCGACAACGCGAGCAAAATCAACGTGAAATTATGAAAAATAGATCGGAACGATTCACACCGTAAAAATATAAAAATATATTGGTAGCTCGATACGCGTTAAATACAACTAGTATGTAAATGTAAACAATCATGTACCAATAAAAAGATGAAACTCGACAGAAAATCCTCCTTAGTACTTACTAGTAATGTATAATATAATCTTGAAGTGAATAAGAAACATATATACCCCATCTACCCCCTCTTCCCTCATCCCCCGTTCCTCCTATTTATTTAATTATTTATTTTATTTATCTGTTTATTTATTTATTTATCCATATTTATTTATCCACCCCTTACCCACTTAAAACCAAAAGCTGCATAGTTTTCGTGCCTTTTCTATACATAGGAAAACCTGCATGCTAATATCTTATATATTAGATATATACCTTATACTATTGTGGTATCGCGGGATGAGAGTGTTATCTAGAGTGCGTGCGAAAGGATGAATGATCGTGCGCTAGGATCGTGTGAACGGGATGTTTATGAATGTATCGAGTGGCTTTAGGAATGCGCTTGAGTGTTTGGGCTGAGTGACCCGCTGAGGGTAAGATTGCGAGGAGTGCGTGGGAAAGTGTGATTGGAAAGAGAGAATAGGTATGAAAGAGGATAGAATGGATGGTTTTAAATAGGGATGCAAGGGCGTGAGTGGACACAGTCAGTGACAGAGAGAGAGAGAGAGAGTGTGGAGTCGGTCGCGGTACGTGTAGTATAGGAGAGTTCAGAGAGAGAGTTGTGAAAAAAGGTGTATTAGTGTTGCGAAGTATAAACGTGTTGTTAGGATTAATAAATAGTTTTAGTATTATTCGTGTTTTGTTGTCCCTCCCATCTCTACACTATCTTAACAGTTCTTAAGTTTATATTATCGTATAGCGATAAGCGCGGTAGATTGAGTTTGATTCTGAACAATACGTAGATCGCGAGTGCTTCATTTGTATTCATTTGTAACCCTTTTGTACGTTTTGGTTCTTTTATATATATATTATTGTTTCTGGCACATTAAACGTATGTTAAATTGGAATTGGATTGACCTGCTAGGGTAGCCTTACCGATGAGTCCGCTAGTAGGCTCGGGGCTTGCGGCAGGGTCGGTCGACGATCGGCGCGATTCAGCGCGTTCGCACCCTGTCGGCGGCTGCCGTTGACCGGGGCGGGGTGGTGTTGGCTGTGGACATCGATATCGCGAACGCCTTCAAATCCCAGCCCTGGGCCGCCATCCGGGATGCCTTGGCTTTTCGCAGGGTCCCCCCGTATATGGTGGCGGTGATCGGCGACTACTTGCCGGAGCGCACGATCGAGTATCCCGGACGATATTCGACCGTTGCGCGGGCGACGAACTGCGAGGTTCCTCAGGGTTCGGTCCTGGGCCCTATTATGTGGGATCTCGCTTATGACGCTGTTCTGCCGATCCACCTCTCTCCCCCCCCCGGCCTAAGCCTGACGTGTTACGCGGACGATACGCTGGTGATGGCCGCTGGGAATGTTGGGAAGGGACCGCGCGACTCGCGGAGCTCGGCGTGGTCTTCGTTGCGCGTGGCATCCGTCGGCTGGGGCTGCGGATCTCCCCCGAGAAGACCGAGGCCATTTGGTTCTGTCATCGGTAACCGGAGGGCAGAAGCTGGTGCGGGTTCTGGTGTAAGATGTCCGCCAGAAACCACGATGGAACTGATGTTCCCTATAGCTGCGCAGCCGAACTGCGCAGTGGGGAAACTTCGGTGAAGTTGGAGGGCCCAAATCGGCAAGTCCACTCACCTCGCCTCCTCGTTGGTGCCCTTGGGATCCAGTGGGTGGTGTCCCATGCGTTCGCGCATGCCACTGGATGCGAAAGATGGAGTGGCAACGGGCCATGGAGACCTTCGGTTGGATCTCATATCCACGACAGACCTGAAGTGGCCCAAGAGTAATATGCTATATCGGATACCTCCCCGGGCGTACTCCTTAAGCCTACTAAGGGTCAAGTGCGGGTTGACTTCCTCCGCTGGTTGGACCATGCTTTTTTCATTGGTATGCTGTCGATTTTAAATTCGCATCCAACATCTGCGGTTATATCCAAAAAGGATCAGGCACGGAATAGCTGCGCAAAGGCGCCGAAAGCTAAAGAAACATTAGTTGCCATCGGTACCGGGGGACGCCGCCCCGGTCGCGGTTGCAGGTGGGGAATGCCGTGGTCGAGGATCGGAACCGAATGAAATATCTCGGCCTCACCCTCGACAGCCACTGGCGCTTCGACGTGCACTTCAAAGCGCTGGAACCACGCCTGGAGGGGGTTGCGGGGGTGCTTTGCCGCCTGCTCCCAAACCTGGGTGGGTCAGACGAGGGGGGTGCGCCGTCTCTACACGGGAGTCGTTCGCTCGGTAGCTCTTTACGGTGCTTCGATTTGGGCGAACGATCTGGCCGCCAGTTCGCGCAGTCGGGAGATTCTCCGGAGAGTCGCCCGCAGGATGGCAATCAGGGTCGTGCGCGGTTATCGCACGATTTCTCACGCTTGTACGAACTCCTCCACTGGGGTGGCGGCGAGACTTCGACCGACGGGGCCGTTTCCTTGAGACGCCGGGTCCGGCGCTCGGTTATGTCTGCTTGGCGGGCTCGGCTAGGGAAGCCGAGTAGTCGGCGGCACCGGCTCGTCAGAGCCGTGCTCCCAGTGTTGAATGTCTGGGCGCGCAGCGGCAGCCGGCACACGTTCCGCCTGACGCAGGTGCTCACCGGACACGGATGTTTCGGAGAGTATCTGGACCGGATCGGACGTGAGCGAACGATGTAGTGTCGTCACTGCGGGGTTGAGCGGGACAAGGCGCAGCATACGCTGAAGGAATGTCCAGCGTGGACTCGCGAGCGCCGTGTCCTGCACCGCGTTGTGGGGTGGGATCTCTCGCTCTCCGTCATCGTTCCGAAGATGGTAGAGAGCGCGAGCGCGTGGCGTGCGATGGCCTCCTTCTGCGAGGAGGTTATGTTACAGAAGGAGGCCGCAGAGAGAGTCCGTGAGCGCGCGCATAGTGCGGGCTCCTCGCGCGTAGGGAGGTGGAGGTTGCGAGCACGGCGTCGCTTGACGTCGCGGCCCCCCCCCCCCGGCCGCGGAGGAGGCAACGCGTTAGTTCTCCGCCTTTGCGTGCGTCCCTGCGCCTAGAGCCGGGGGACAGTCTCTCTCCCCCGTTTGTAACCTAGGCCAGGGAGACCGTTGTCCGCGCGTGCAGCGCCGCATCGCGGCCGCGTGGCGCCCGCAGGTTATGTACCTATGCGTGAGTTTCGGGGCGACGAATGGAGGAATGCATGTCGCGTCCCGTCACCGCGTGTGCGTAGTATGAGAGGTTGCGGTGCGAGTTGCTATCGCGCCGGGAGGGAACCTTTGGGTTATGTCGCGGGGGCGACCCGGCAATTGCGTCGCCGCGAAGTCCAGGGCGCTCCGATATCGCGTGAGGATGGCCATCGTGGGGGTTTTAGCGGGTACAAATACTACATAACCCTGCTCCTTCCCCTAGGGGGGCCGGGTATCTTCTTGAAGATTTACCCCACGTAAAATAAAATGAAATAAAATAAAAAATAGAAAAAAAATAATAATAAAAAAAAAAAGCAGGGTCGGGACGAAACGCATCCCTTCCTTTTCCTACCGTCCCTTCTAGCTACGCCAACCACCGAGGATACCAGCGACCAGCTGACATCAAAAGATGGTGGGAGAGGACCCCCCCCCCCCCCCCCCCCCCCACAGTCAATTATTTCGTTACATCGAGTCTTTATCTTTGCTTTCACGAATAAATTCTTTCTTCGATATTTATTCCTTGTCGATATTTTCTTTCAATATTCAAATTTCGATAATTCGTTAATTTCGTAAAGTCAAGTCATTGTAGATAAATTGAAAAAATACGTGTCTTTAGTCGAGGATTTTCACTTTATCGTTTTTCATTTGAGGATTTTCATTGTCAGCAATTCAACTCGCGTGCTCCAGTGCTCCAGTGCTACTTGGGTGGGTGAAATGCGGCTGACGATGAGATATCGACGTATTTTTCGCATCGTGATTGTGGTTAGGTTGTGGAATTACGTCGTTCGTACAATTGCTTCACAATTGCTTTTCCGAATATCGATATTTATGAATTTTCAAAATTCGTAAATATTAATTACAATATATATTTAATAATCGGTTATTAAATATATTAAATATAGCAGATTATGGATAGTGTAAGCGCGGCAATGTTACTAATTTTCGTATTTGCTTGATTATGAATTTCTTTTCTCCGAGAATTGATATTCTCGCGCTTTACGCAAAGATTTCTAGCCTTCGTTAGTCTCGTTCAGTAAATTGGAACGTATTGTTAGAGGGTGCAAATTGTAGTAATTGTCTCGAGTGAAATCACAGCGTTTATTATAACGTGCAGCAAGTAACCGTATACAGTTGTATAGTAACAGATATATAAAATTTAATACTGTTGAAATATATACACTTGTGCAGATAGAAAAAGAGAAAAGAAGAAACGTGTCCTTATGAGTTACGATAACTAAATGCGCTTCGTGCTGCTTCGGGTTTAAGACTGAACTATTTCTCAAATCAGCAATAATAAATCAGTTTGTTTTTTTTTTTCAAATCCGAAAGTCCCGTGTTCACGACTCCTCGATGCCTGTGTGAAGCCGACCTTATCGTCCATAGTCAATGTCCGAAATGCACTAATGACTCAGTAGTGAACCCTGAGTCAACGGGTGCCTCTTGTCATCTTTTCAAAACTTTTTCTATTACGTCATTATATAAAAATCCGAAACCTGAGACAAGTTATCGGAAACAAGCCAAAGTCCATCGGTAGCCAATCCTGAGCCAAGCAATATTTCCCCAAAACATACCCCTCCTCTAACATACATCGCATCAGAACACGAATAAAGCGCATTCTGCACAGTAGAAATCCAGCGTGTTATACCATCGGGAGACCTTTCATAAATATACCTAGTTATCCGCGTTAGTCTCTATTCGAGAGTTAGCCGAACGTCCTTCTCCTTGCATCACCGTAATTGTTCCGCGACATCTGTGTAGTACCGAAGCTCCTTGAAGGCCAATAAACGCTATTCGCCTGCAACGCTCAGCAGGCTTGATGCCATCGTTGCATGGCTGTAATTTATTACGACGGCGACCTCTTTAACGTAGGATCTTGCGCTTGGGTGTCATGTGTGAGAACCGTGAAGCGTGGTGTATTCGAATGCTTGAGTTTTGCCATTTTCGAAATGCAAGGTTTGTTAGGTAAGTAGTATACTTTCTGAGGTGTCTGTTAATTACAAGTGGCTAGGCTCGGGCAGGTTGTCACAGGCTCTGGTCAGGTATAACCTGTTTCAAGAATTACAATTTGAATAGTCGACGGTGAAATTGGGGCACGATCGAGTGTTGCCATTCGTCTCTAGCTTTACCTATCGATTTTTTCAAATTTCACTACTTATTAGTCGCCATCCCGGTCACGGTCGGGAGGTCAGGCTCCGAAACGAAAGCGTATACGCTCCAGGTTTTACACGTGTGCGGGAACAGTGATCGCTGTGATCGTTGCTCGTTTAAGTGCACTTTCATCTCTTTTCGCGATTTATATTTTTGCTTACGTATTATTTTTTGCTTTCCGGTTGAAAAATCTCGAGTCTAGATATAAGTCGTAGCGGGCATGGAGCCCGAGGAAAGAAGGCGGAGAAATTGAGAGTGGCGACGAAGAGGGCGGCCTAGGAATAATTTCCCATTCAAACGGAGGGAAATCATTCTTGTTACTACGATACTTTGTCGCTATGCTCTTATTTAGTAGTATGCAGTAGTATGTAGTAGCAATGTTTTGGGCAAATTGCGATTTTTTTAAATAACCTTGCAAGTAATTAATCACGGTTTGAATTAGCGTTGAGAAGGAAAGCAGATTTCGCGATTTTAATTAGAGTTGCGACAAAGTAATGGTCGCGTTTGATTTAATGTCACGAATTATAAGACTGCGATTGTTTTTCATACCTTTTTATATGAATTATTCTTTCTTGGTATGTAGTCTTGCTATGTAATATTGGAATTTGTTACTTGAACTAAGTAAAATTTGTCGCTTATTTAAAATTAAATTGCAGAAAATTTTGCTTAACTTTTGTTTAAGTTTATAGCGTTGCGAATTTTTGCAAAAGTAGCTTTTTCTGCGTATAGAGATTTTGTCAAATTCATTTCAAGAATCAGTGTTGCGTTTACCTTTATCACGGCTTCTTTTTTTTAATTACTTACCTTCATTAGCGTTGCGTTGAAATATGATGACGTTTCTTCAAATAGCGTTGCAAATACGTAATACTCGAAATTCTTCCACTGCAACTGTGCAAATATAGTGCTGTCCCTGAGAATTACCAGTTGCAGCTACACAGTTGCGCATGGGTGGCCATACATCGGCAGCCTGGAGCATGATTGCCCATAAATGTTCGCGTGTTTCCAAACATTCTTAATGTTGCGTATTTTTGCATATGGGTGCATAAATTAGTATTTATTAGTGTTACCTTCGTAATTAATAAATCTTATTATGATTATTTTCGGGATGATTATTTACGTTCTTTTCTTCTCTTTTCCTTTCTTTTCTTTTCTTTCCTTTTCTATTTTTCTTTTACCAACCTTTTGTAAATGGTAAATTAATTTTTATAGCAAATAGTACGAAGCACTCTTTGCGCTTGATTTTCTACATTTTTTATACTACAGATAGATTTAATTAATTAGCGTTGCGAAATTTCAAATGATATTTCACTTACGATTTGTTACTGGCGTTTACATTGAGTGGAAATTTTTGTTCTATTGCACATTCTGGCTACCATTGCGTTTTCTTTTTCAGCACCCTTTCTTACTGAGATATTTCTTAATGAAAACACTGCTGTATAATATACTTGCCTCCTTTCAATAACTTTCTTCTCTCATTTCTTTTTTTTTTCTTTTCTTCATGAAAGATTAAATTTTTTCCAAATCATGCTTGCAAAGTAACGATTGCTACAGTGACATTTTATAGAATATTAATTTAATTGAGATGCCAATAAAAAGTTATACCTTCGAATCGATCGAGTATAGGGACTGTTTAATATTGTAGGATACCAAAAGAAACCGCGAATCGGCTGTTGCGAAGAAAAACAAATTCTAAACCGATCGATATCTTCTAGGAGCAAATGGAAAAGTTATTCTATATACCAAAATTAAGTTGCGTGACTCCCCTACGGGGAGGTGAAGCGTGGCTGAAGGAAATTATAAAAGCGTGGTCCTTGACAACCAAAACAGAGTCCTTTGAAATCGGTTGAGACCAGCACAAGCATGAGTCGCTTGGTATTGGAAAGGGAGTTTTAAAAGAGTGCGTTTTGTGTGTTTTCGTTATCTTGGTGTTCTTTTCTTAAGTTTAATCAGTTTATGTGTTCTCAGTTTGTGTTATCGTGTTCTTGTTCTTTCGTGAATTTTCGGTGTCTCAAGACCAGTTCTGCCATCCTACAATATTATAATTCATTCTTTTACCGTTGCATGTATAGTTTCTTGTCGGTAAAATTGTCAAAATTCATTCACGAAATTCGTTTATTTTTAATAGAAATCTTGCAAGTAAAATGGTCTGTGTATGTAATTCATCTCTTCATACAGATAAAATGTAGGGATATGGGGTTCCGATCGGCAATATACGGAAATAAAGGTGTTATTGATTCCAGTATATATATATTTTATTACGAGCTAAGAGACTTAAAGAGTAAAGTTACAAGCTAAAAAAGACTACAACTAAATACGGTATTCGCACTCGCGCTATCTTCACACTTCTTCTCTATGCTCACCCGTAGAACTGTCCCAGGATAGCCCTTGTGTCCCGGCCGAAAGTGCCAATTAGTCATAACTAAACATGACTAACTTCGTGACTTCAGTCTGAGTCAACCACCGATAAGACTTTAATATATAGAACCCTCCGAAAATAAGACTCTTCAGTCTTGACGTAACATTTAACGCCGTAACGCCGATCCATTCTATGAACATTGTAATATCTACCATAACAAAGTGTCTAAAAAAGGATTATAACAAAGAAAGGTAGTTTCATTGTTCTATGACACAACTGCTACCGATTTTTTTTTCCTTTCAACAGTCATTTTACATGACCTTCACACCCTTCGTTATCAGACAAGAGTATATAGAAAAACTGCCAAACCAGACACGAGCCATCCGAAACAAATCAAAGCCCACCCCTGACTCAAGAGTCAGCACTAAATCGGTAAACATTCAGAATATATGAGAACATAACATATCCCTTCTCCACCGTACAAAACTGTATATATATCCTAGCTAGAGAGAAATAAGCGCATTTGGTACAAGTGAACTGTACGGTCTTGTACTTCCGTCAGACATCTCGTTATTATATTATCCATAACTATACGTAGTTATCCGCGTTAATATAAATCATCGCATCTCTATCCGAGAGTTAGCCAAGCGCCGTTCCTCTAAAGTCACCGCGGTGATTGTCCCGTGACACGGTCGTTATGAGACGATCGAGAGAAGAAGACCTCCGTGCGCGTGTCTCGAGCCCAGTTCGTAAAAGGCTCTCGACCAAGTAAGAGATCGGTGTGCGAAGAATAAACCTTTCAAGACGAGAAGCTTTCTTTAATTTTAATCCGAGTCTCTTCGGTCCTTCGAACCACACCTCCTATAATCTTATCTTTGTGCAATCTTGCCGAACCGCGTTGCAATTGGTGACTGTAACTGTAAACTTAATACTCGCTACATAGACCTGGTATTACGTTTTAAGAACGATTTTTATACACGGTATTTTTCTTCCAGCCAACTCGATTTCGCACCAAGCCATTACGTAGCTATTTCCTTTTGATTTTTCAACCGGAATAGCCTCAACCCTATCGAGTTTGCACCGGTTTGCGTTCCATTATTAAACGATGTCTAAGATTGATCGCGATGGCAAGGTTCTTCTTTCTTTTCGCTTCTAAAAATGCACCTTCTCGTTCTTCAACGTCTTCTTATTTATTTCCAGATTTTCGATCATCATTTTTCAATAATAATGGAATTAATATTCGAATTAACCCTTTGACTGCGGCAGACTTTGAAACGCACCGGTCGTACCACACGGGTAGGAATTGAGATGCGCCCTCCGTGTGTAACAAAAGCAAAATTTCTCAGCCCGTATATGCGCACAGAGTGGCCAAGGGGTTAATGATCGCACGAAGGAAGGCTCGTATCTTTTTAGCGTAACCCTTTGTAATTTTCGGAAAAATTCCAAGGGGCGGATGATTAGCTTCCGTTTCCAATATTCCTCCGAGTACGTAAGTACTCTTCGAAGGATTTATATTTACGAAGATTTATCGAACATTCATCTCCGCGATATTTTCAACAGCTTGCTTTACGTAATCTTACAATTAGCCTATGTAAATGCGCACGTCCGTTCCGCGAAAGGTAGCGCTCATCGTTCTTCCGAAATATTTCCGAATGTTTGTGAGCAAATGCAAACACGCGTAAACACTGGTAATGCTCGTTGGCTCTCGGCAACGCAATTTTCTCAATTGTTCCGGTTCCGGTACAAGGAAACACAATTCGAGTTTATCGAATTTCCTATTCGTATCAATCGATAGATTTTGCATACGCTCGATGATTTCGTACCAAGCTCTAAAATTCATCGTCTTCTTTTTCGAGAGCACTAGCGAACTAGCATAAAGTGACACGAGTTCTCGCGATTAACGTTTTACCTTCTCGCTTTCTTCCATCCGATTATCCATATGCTTGACGACATGCTCGAAAGGCAATTTAGTTCCTTCGTACTAATTGTAAGAGAGATGCTTTGTCGTTAAATTGCTCTCCGTATTTCTGCGTAATCAAACTTCTCCGTAGTTTCTTTCTATTTTGTTATCCCCTTTGGGAAGCAAATCTCGCTACGTTATAAAAAGCAGAATCACCTGGTACACATCGGTGATATACCATATATCGTATATATATATATATCATAACGCTATAGCGTTATTAAACCGTTAAAGCTTTATTAAAATTCGAACGTGTTTGCTTCACGGTCTCAAAGGCATTATTGATAATGCGGCGTGACGTAGGTATCGTTGAACGGTCCTCCGTTCGTTGAACTGCGGTCAGTAGAAGAAAAACAGATGGCGGCAACGCTTTGCTCAATTTTTTCGTGTAATTGAAAATTCATAGAATTTTAACTATCGATTCTCAGGTGTATATTTTAAATGTTGGCACGCGCGCGGACAGCTACAAGTTGCCTAGAATTTTCTTCGCAAGTTTCGAAAGAGAAAAGAAAAAATGTCTGTTTCAGAGTGATCACGTTTTCCGTTGAAATTCATATACTTGGCTGCACTCTATCTTTACAACGACAAAGATTAGCTTATGTTTATCGATGTGGCATCTAAGCGTAGTCTCTTAACTATATGTTTGTAAAAAGAATGAACGAAATAATTTGAACCCTTTAAAAAGGAATACTACCGAATCAATAGCTTTCCTCGGTTTTGCCTATAAATATCGTACAAGATAAATATAGCACGAATGTATAATTCGTACAAGCTACTTAAGATAACCTAACAAGAATTTTTTGTATCCACTTGGATCTCTACTAATTACCACGATATATTATTAATATTCTTGAAAATTTTAGTCGACTTATCGTAATCGTAACTTATTTCAAATTCTCGATACGACTATTACAGATATTACATTCTTCGTGAACGAAATAGATAAAATATCGACTCGATCTTTGAAAGAGTCCTTTTAAATCTGTTACGTTGCGATCGAATGCTTCACGCTATCCAGGCGACAGGATTCCCATTTATTTTACAATCGCAATTTAATTTCATTTCTCTAACCGAGAAGTAGAAAAATGTGTCAAGGTACAAGAATATAAAATACTTTTCCGTTTGATCGTGGATCAAACGTAATGGAAGAAACAATTTCAGCCATTGGACAACACTCGGAAGAAACGCAAGAAGCGAAAAACAAAACGAATTCGATATTTTAGCCAGCATCACGCGTAAAAAGGATTAAAAGGTTAAAAGATTAAAATCAAATGCATATTTATGTAACCGCTTAATATTAAGTTTCGATCCATACTCGAGTTCGTTTGAACAGAAGAGAATAGATGAAGAATTTTCTTTTAAATTTTACCGACATCGCCAGATCGAGTCCAAACGAATTCGATATGTTAACGGGTTAATATAATACGTGAGATTTGCTTCCATGTTACTCGTGGTATGTACAAATGAATATCGCGATTTTTCCTATTCCTTCTATAAAGAATATAAACCGTATTCTATCGCTACTGAAAAATTTATTTTACAATTTTACTATGCAGCTTAAAATCATGTACAACACGTACATATGAAATAACGCGAATTTATACGTTGATAATATAAATTCTAATAGCGATACTCACGTAAATTTAAGTAATTTCTTAATCTCGAAATATAATAATAAAATCAGATTCTAGGCTTCGAAGGATGTGTGTGTAAGACAATCTTTTTCGTGAGAAATGTCTTTTGTAAAAGTTTAAACGATAAAGCTATTAAATTCATTTTTGTTTTAATAGCTGAAAAATGAATCCTGAAAAATGTGTAAAACTTTTCTGCGACAGTAGCGCATTTGCTCACCGTCTCTTATCCTTCTATTCTACGATATTTTTCCTAGTATGAATCGTATTTAAAATGACTTGGTTTTTTACGTAATCGCACCGTACGTATACGATGTCGGAAGCTGTGAGACCGTCGACTTCACCCTTTGCGATTTATACTTTCAATTTATTTCTTTTATTTAACTCGTTAAGGTAATATTCTTGTAAATCTTGCCTATGTTTACTTCTGTATAACGCGTGAGAAAATACGGTTCGGTTTAAGAAGAGGAAAGCGTAAAAGCGTCCTATCACGATTTCGGGTCGCCCCTTAATTTACAAGTACAAGTAAGTACAATTTTATATCATTTACGAAGGATATAAAATCTCGTTCTCGTTTTCTACGAACGAAAGTATCGTTGATTCGTGGATGGACGAGCTGTAACGGTAGCTAAGGCAGTCATTGACGTCGTAGCAGATGTTTGAGCCAAGAGTCTCAGGCACAAACATGGAGCGTTTGAAAGAATTAGAGGCTAGGGCTAGTAATTTTCCGGAAAAGACACTTGGTTGCGAACACCCGAGGAAAGCAGATGCAGGCGTTGGCGAGCGACGAGAACCGCGTTAAAATAAATCCGGTAAACAGTGGGCTCTCTTTATAGCCGAATCGTTGTTACAGTTACTTTGGCATTTCTATGATACCAGAAATAGGATTATGCGTGATTTTAACCCCCTTTTAACCCCTTTTCACCCCCTTTTTAACCCCTTTTTAACCCCCTTTTCACCCCTTGGCTACTGTGGCCGCATATATATATATATATATATATATATACGCACTCAGAAATTTTGCTTTTGTCACACGGAGGGCGCATACAAGCGCTCTTAATGTTTTATCTACAATTATTCCGATAAATCTCATTTCAGTTAGACGAAAGTGAATGCTAATTTCGTTGTTACACGTTTAGTTGATTAAATGCTATTCACTGATTTAGTAGCAATCAACAAACAAATTCTGACAACAAAAACATCAATCAGTTCGTAAAGTGGTAATTATCCTAACCTCGTCGAATTGTCCCATATCACTTCTCATACCACAAATAATTTATTTAAAATTCACAGTTATTTTTTCGTTTTATCCCTCGAATGAAACACTGGAATAAGAAAATGAACAGAAAAACATGCGAACATGATACATCCGACAATTCTGAATCGGGGGAAACAAGTGACTTTGAAATGCCAGTTCCGTTTTATAAGCGTGCATCGAAGAAACGACTTCTTTCATTTTCCTCGTCGGAGTCAGAAGATAATAGCGCAAAAACTGCACCAAAACAAATGAAATGTAAAACCTCTTCCTGGGCATAAAGAGATTTTCAACCGATAATTTACGAATTTAATAACGAGAATAGTGGAATCAAGACAAATATAAATGGCCAATCATCTATTCTTCACGTATTTTAAATCTTCTTTTCGGAACAGCTCATAAAATTCATTGCCGAGCAAACTAACAAATGCTCCGAAGACAGTACACGAGGCCATTTATATATATATATAATTCTAATGCAACACTACAGTTCCAGAAATGTACAACTTTCTCGCAGTTACCATGCTAATGACACGAATCCATAAGATATCTACATGAGAATATTGGTCTAAAGATAAGCTGATAAGAACAGGATCGTTTAGAAAAATAATGCCAAGGGATATTTCAATACACAATTATTGAAAAATCTGCATTTTTCTGATAACATTATAAACATCCTTTCAAAATGCATTTTATCCGTATGATAAATTATGTATAGATGAAAGTTTGCTATTGTTCAAAGGAAGGTGTTATTACAAGGAATATGTACCGTGAAAAAGAAGCAGGTTTGGAATCAAATGTGATAGTAAGACAGGCTACTACTACTATACATTCTAGATATACTTGTATATACCGGGGCAAACATGGGAATTTCTGAACATATACTACCAAAATCGATAGGAAAATCCGGACAGATAGTAATGACACTGCTTGAGTCATATCTTGGAAAAGGTCACACACTCGTAATCGACAATTGGTACAGCAGTCCTAGTTTATTCCTCGAATTGCATAAAAATTTAACCAACGCATACGGAACAGTTAGAAAAAACAGGTTGAACATACCAGAATTGAATAAAAAGATTTAAAAAGGAGAATGTATATTTCGTTCCACAGAAAATATATTAGCTATCAAATGGATGGACAAAAGGGAAGTGTGGATGATTTTTACCTATCATTCTCCCATTATGAGTGAAACAAATAAAACACATTATCTAACAAAAGAAAATATAATCAAACCGCAATGTATTATTGATTATAATAACACAATGGGAGCGATTGACAAAGTAGATCAGATTTTATGTAAAATAATTCTACCAGGAAATGCATGAAATGGTATAACAAATTTTTCTTTCATTTACTGCATTTGGCTATATGCAACAGATTTGTTTTATACAAATATGCAACTGGAAGGAACTTTATATAAATATCTTTTTCGAAATTTCACTTACAATTAATAAAAGAAGTTTTATACAAACACCGCTCAGGTAGGAATATGTACATCATGAAAAGGTGGAAATCCTAATAATGAGCCTTTCCGCTTGATAGAAAGGCATTTTCCGTCTCCGTACATGACAAATACAGGAAATCAGAAAAACGTAAGGCGCAAGTGTGTAGTGTGTCGAAAAAATAACAAAAGAAGAGACACACATTACGAATGTAAGAAATGTGATGTAGAATTATGTGTTTATCCATGTTTCGAATTGTGTCATATTTTACTGGGATATTAGTTATACTGTAAAAAAAGCTATACATTAACGTTAAATTTTTCATTTTTATAGTAGCTATTCGGTCCATAATATAAAGAAATAAATAACATTGCCTTTTTTTTTTTTTTTAGTGAAATACTGTTTTTTCATTATTGAAATACGTTTTCACAAAAACGCATCTCTACCGAAAATTTTGCCGCTCTCAGTGAAAGGGTTAAATCGACAGTGTAAGCGTTACTAGTAGCCGAACGGATTTTTTCAGGAAACGAAAGAAGAAGGAAAAAAGGAAGAGGAAAAAGCGGGGAAGCAGGAGGCGATCCTGATCGTGGCAAGATGACAGTGTCGATGGATTGAAAGATACGTACTGGCAATCGTTGGACAGAACTCGATTGAAAAGTGAGCGGCTGAACGAGAGAATAAGCAGAATTTTGTGTAACGATTTTTAACATTGGCGTTAACAGATGCCATTAGAGTGTAGTTCAAGGCAGTTTAAACGGCATACGATCGAGCGAGTTACACGACAGTTTTCTGACGAAGGAAATTTTTCGAAGATTTTTCGAAGATTTTTCGAAGAAGCAGCGGTGCTGCACAAAAGTACATCGAATCGGAGCTTACAGCTGCATCGCTTTGTAAAGTTAAGTCGATGGAATAAATGAAATTTTGATATTCCCAAGAAGAGGGTAGCAGAGGCTACCGTGTTTGAGATTCGCGACGAAAGAGTGCGAATCGGTTTGAACAACGTCCAAGAAAACAACGATTCTAGAACTAACTCAACGACTGAAAATGTTGAAAATAGTCAGTAGTCGTACAGTTAGTGAGCTTAGTAGAGGGGCTACGAAAGGTCAGACTGGCCTGGCTGAGGGAACAAAAGATTTAAAGAAAGGTTGTCGTGTAACCGATGAAGTGAAGCGGGGCATACTCGGGACGAATGATAGTGGAAAGAGGGTAAAGAGGGGAAGGGGAAAAGAAGGAGAAGAGGGAATGACTAGCGGGGCGAGTAGCGTCCACTCGTGCGGTCAGCCGGGATCGCTCGACTCGAGTGTCAGAAGTGTCGCAAGTTTGATACATTTTATTAGTTATTTACAGATATATACATGGAACAGGTATGCTTAAGAATAATTGATAGCAATAAATGATAATGATTCACGGTTTGGGGGTCCTGATACTACTGATCAGTAGTCGGTATCGCTACTCGCTACTCGCTACGCACGCGAGTCTAGGTATACGCTCTCCCCCTTTCCCCCTTTGTGGTATCGCGAACGGTGTAACGCTTGGTTAATACCAGCTATCGGGAAACGTGGCGAGAAAGAGTAGGGAAACCGTTAAAGACACGTAGATTAAGAAAAGCGGAAAAGATATGCGCGATTGACGTGGCTAGTGATTGCTTGCTGATTCCACAGAGTGTAGTCCGACAAACGAATGTTAAGTTTAAAGAAACTAACGAGATTTTATAGGAATTCAACGAAAATGAAAATACGCATTGATAACATACCGTTTAGAACACGGATATTTCTCGCTTTCGATCATCAACTATCGAGAGAAATACTAATTGGATGAAATAATAAATAGAAATAAATAGAAATAATTGTCTCGTTAAAAACGGGGGTTTAATCCGTAACGGACTCCTCGGGGACACTGAGCCCCGAGTATACAGCAACGAGATCGGCAGGAAATCTGTAATTTACGACGACATATGTAAATAATGCCGATCTCGGGGAACACGATAGATTCTCCGAGATTTGTTATCTCGTTGAATCGATATCGATACTGCGTCGTGTTCAGTTACGAGGAGTTAAGACGGTCATCGCCGGTGAGTGGGGGCAAGCTTTTCGTAAATTTTATGGGATGTCGAAACGCGACAGAGAGATAGGGTCGGAGACACGATGGCAAAATTGAAAAGAAACGGAACGAATTGGAAAACGGTGGAAAAAACCATCTCGACATACGACAGTCTGGCCCAAGCGAAAAATTATTAAATATCCCTTGCTAAATATCAAGGTGTCGTATTACGAGTAAGTTTTTATTTTCGTTACACGCGAATTTCGAGCGTAACAACGCGGTCGAATACGTAACGGATCTTTTAACAGCATGACTCCAGATTGACTATTAGAGGAAGAATGCCTGTTTTGGGACGACGGGCAGTATTTATATCGAAATTCGGAAATAAGCGGGGGTTGTCTATAGATGAAAGGTTAAGAGAGGATGATACAGGGTATTTGACTATACCCGCACACCGTAGCAAATTTTAACGATCGATCAGGATCGGTCAGGAACGAATTTTGTCCAGGTTTACTTCACAGTCGACTAGCATCTACGGAGCGCGTCGCATACCGAAAGAGGACTACGAGAGCCATCTCTGGACAAAAATCACGAATCCGGCGAACCTATTTAAAGGTAGAAACTTTACGCGATATCGAAACCCAAAACGCATAATCGAGACCGATTCCGACTCGAACATAGCGCATATGGATCGAAAGAGGACAATCACCCGACAGATTGGAAAATATGGAAAATTGCTACAACAATTAGTACAATCCATGGATATGCACACAGTTATCCCAATTGATGAACGCTACAAGGATTGATCACAGAGGATGATAACGAATCGAATAACGCGTCTAGAAAGAAGGCGAAACTCATTGTCAGAACCAGGGAAGAATTCAGCGATTGGGAAGAGGAATTGGAAACGGCAGAAGAAAAATCTCCAACTCGAACAACGATGGTAGCCGATCATTCGCACCTTACGAGGAAGAAATGACCAGGGAGTAGAGGAATTCGTAAAATCTGTAAGATACGCAAAAAGCAGATGCCACGATAAGCCGGGATTATTATTTATAATTCTCAACGAAAAAATCATTGGCAATGCAGAACGAAGCATACGTTTCTCAAAATATTCAAACGTACGAGGAATTGTACGAAACCTTAAGAACGCACGTAACTCCGCCCACCGCTGTAAGTCACAGCCGATCAAAACTACTGGCAACAAAACAAGGAGTAACGGAAAGCGTCCAGAACTTCGCGTTACGATTCAAGCAGACACTCGGCTAATTACGATACGCTGCGCAAATCGAACATCCTAGACCAGTAGATCGACGAATAGCTCTAAACATAATAGAAAATGAGGCACTAAGCACATATATTACCAACCTAAAGCACGATATAGGACGACTGATTATTCATCCACGACCAAAGTCACTACGAGAAGCCAGCACCGTAGCAACCGACATGGAACTATAGCTTCGACAAACATCTACCGCGAGTGCAGCGAACAAAGTGCCACCTGTGAAACCATCTCGAAACCATCTCGAAACACTTTCCTGACCAAACCAGCACCTTTCCCACCGAAACCACCGACGCAACTATCTCGCCCTATGAAGTGCGACACCTGTGGAAAAATCGGCCACGCTAAGGTGTTGGAGGATTGTTTAGTCATCTGTAAATATTGACCTACGTGCATAAGAGAAACTCCAGAACGGCTAACTTTCCCTTTTTATCCCTTACTCATCCTTATCGCCCTATTGCTCACTCAAACTCCGACCTTCCCTGCATCATCCTTTCTTAACCTTCGATCTGCGAACAACCTCCTCTTATTTCCTAATTCACATATAAATATTGCCCATCGTCCCAAATGCCCAGTTAGTCTTCCGCCTAGTAGTAGATTGGAGTCACGTTTGCTAAAAGATCTGATCTGGTACGTACTCGGCCGCACTATTGTTACACTCGAGTTCGTCTGTTAGTTGTGACAAAAATAAAGATATACTTGGAATACAACAAAGGAGCGTTGCTTTCAAAAATTGTCACCGTCTTCAACCCGGAAAGTTAGCCAGAACACGCGCAATACTGAGAAAAACCGACGAAGAAATGAAACCAGATATCGACAACAATACACTCTAGGAAGATTACAGCACATACGATGCTAACTACCAGGAATGTCAAGACAAGGAAACCTATTATTGGACACAGGAACAGGGATCAATCTTCTGAAACAAGGGCTTGTAAACCAAACCCTCGAACCCGGAAGAATACGATTTCTAATGGGACGAAACGAGCACGAATCATCAGGATACATAAAAATTAGAGCACTCTCAAAAAGATCATATTTTCCATATAATTCCAGAGGTGTTCCCCCTGATGGAGGACGGAATAATAGGACTCCCCTTTCTTCAACATACAACGTTGTCAAAATGACAACGTACAAATCGATAATAACAAAATTCAATTACACTTTTCAGACCAACCATCGATCGACTCAGGTACCACACTTAACGGAAATCCAGCACGAATTGGTTCGTGTATGCTACATTAATAACAGTGAGTACAAAATTTCAAATCTCGAAATTGACGAGGAGGATCCTCCAATTGGAGAACTATTTCAAAATTTCAGACTCGATCACATAGAACCCTCCCTTCAAATTCCAATCAAACGAATTCTCTCCACATACCGAGAAACTTTCATACATCCTTCGACGATTTACCATGCACTAACCTGACAGAACACAGTACCGAATTAAAAACTGACAAACCAATCGATGTAAAAACGTACAAACCGCCTGAATGCCATAAAGATGGCCTTAAGAACTCACTGGCCACATTCCAGAGAATGATGAACAATGCTTTACGAAGCTTAATTGGAAGAAATTGCTTATTGTTAGTAGTATACCTAGACGACGTAGTAATATTTGGAAAAAACACAGAAGACCAGAATGGAAACTTTGCGATTTTTTTTTTCAACGACTAAAGCAGACCGGACTAAAACTACAATCTAACAAGTGTGAAATAATAAAAACAGTGTTAGAATACCTAGGCCATATAGTTAGCCCAGACGAAATTAAACCTAACCCCGACAAAATACGAGCCATGAAAAACTTGGTCGTACGAAAAATCGCAGGCCAAATAAGATCTTTCCTCGGGATAACTGGATACTACCGCAAATTTGTTAGAAATTTTTCGAAGATTGTCCAACCGCTAACAGAGTTAACAATGGAAGACACAAAATTCCAATAGATCGAAAAACGAGATAAAGTCTTTAACCTGCTAAAAGAGAAATTATGTTTCCTACCGGTATTAAAGTATCCCGACTTTGGCAAAGAGTTTACATTGTGACAACTGACGCCTCAAACGAAGGGCTGGGAGCCATTGTTTCGCAAGACGGACACCCTGTTACATATCGCGAGCATTAAATGACGCTGAGGAAAATTACGCGACGACTGAGAAGGAATTGGTAACAATAGTTTGGGCTATCAAACGATCGAAACGATACATACTCGGGTGACATTTCAAAATTCAAATCGATCACCAAGCACTTAAAAGGCTCCATAACGTTAAAGACCTTTCGTGCAGACTAGTGAGATGGAGAGAATTAAGATTAGAAGAATACGACTACGAAATTGAGTATCAGAAAGGAAAAGAGAACAAAGCCACGCATGTAGCATTGTGGATGTGGAATGCACTGCTTGGATCCGGTTCGAAGTACCACAAAGTGTAGCGTGGTTTCGACTGATATTCTATCTCCACGCTGTTGTCACGGGAAAGGTGGTTTGAGTTTAAACAACTCCCGATGACAATAAAGTGTAGAGACGTTTAAGGGTTCGTACCTATTGTACCTTAGTATCAATAGGTCTTTACCAATAGCGCAGTTATAATGTACCGTAGTGACATGTACAACTCGCGAGTAGAGGTTATACGAAACTCCGTTTGGTTTGGTGGTATGCTTGAGACTGGTTTATTTCCTAATTTGGTCGGTTTTTATACATGAGTGTTTTGGGGGGTGGTTCCAGGGAGTGGGAAAGGGATATTTACGATTATCGGTGATAAGTGGTTTTCGTGATACCTCTTAAGTGTGGCGTGGGAAATGGAGGTAGGGTGTTCGAGATTAGGTTTAAAATAGTATAATCGAGATAGGATGTTTATGAAGAGGGTTGGTTCTATGATAAGATGTCTGGCGGCGTGGGAAATCGGAACGGAGCGTGTGTGAAGAGGGTTAAATTTTAGGACAAGGAATCTATTTTTGGGTACGACGTCAGATAACTATGCAGGAGGTTCATAGTTTCAGATAGGGGAGGTAAAGGATGAGGGTAAAATCAGAGGGGTTTATCACGCTGTTGAGGTAGCCTTTGATAATGTTGCTACCCTCTTCTCAGTGTGCCGCTTACGAGCGCGTAATAAAGCGCAGTTTGTGGTGTATTTACACTTTATTACACGTTTTGATGGGTGTATGAATAATTTGTGCGTACATTGTATCTTCTCCTCCTTTGCCGTTTTCGTCTTGTTTCGTGTTCCGTTTTCTCTCTTCTCGTTTCATGTGTTTTGACTTCTCCAACCGTTTAGATGTTTCGTGTATGAGTTCTCGTTTCCGTCTTATCTCTTCGTGTTCTGAATACCGTCTTGCGTGTTTGACTCCTCAACACCGTCTTATGTCTTCGAGTTCTGAATACCGTCTTGTGCTTTCGGTATGACTCCTCAATACCGGCTTATGTCTTTGATTCCTCAATACCGTTTGATTCTACGTTTTTGGCTTCTGACTGTCGTCTCGTCTTGTCTAGTCTTGGTTTGCGGTGATTGGTGGAAAGTGATTGTAGAAGGAGTAAAAATAGAGTGTTTTGATTGGACAAGGAGTTTTGGCGGGATCTTGGATTAGGAGAGGGAAACTGACAGGGAAGTTTCTCTTTTTGGTATTGTTTCGTTTTAGATTTATAGAGACGTCTGTTTAGCGTTTTGGCGGGTCAGTCGCACGTGCGTCCCGTCTGTCGGGTATGGTCTCAAGTATTACTGTCCCTAGTCCTTGTTCTCATTTATAATTTGTCGATTCTGAAGAGGAACGGCTAGGCGCGTTTTCCACCTATTATTGCCGTCGCAACATCGCAGACGTATTATCACGACTCCACCCGACAATCTTCCAAGCAATGGAGACACGAGACGAATCAGGCGAATCATATGTTGCGCATCTTGAATGGAAAATTAAAAGCCCTAATCCTATTAGAGATTCTGTCAATAGACAAGTTACTGGATAGATATGCCAGAACGGAACTCGGAATATTCAATGAAAATAAATGGTTTGACTGTTTTAAGAACCAATGCAAACAAAACAAAAACGAACACATAAATATCGGGGTGAAAGGAGAATTCTCAAAAATTGAAATTCTAAATATCACTCTCATATCAGGATATCTAGAGCACAGCCTCCACGAAAGAATTAGATTCTCATCCAAAAAGTTCCCAAAATATACCGTAGGATTATTGCTGGATTAATGCTATGCAGACAAAGATCTGCGCGTCTAATAAACAACGACTCCTCTTTAATAAGAAAACAGATTTATTTGACTAAAATATTGCACTAGGTTTCTCTCAAGTTTAACTGTGAAACACACACGATCCTCTATTCGGTACGTTTCTCGACTACACGCATTTTCCCTCGTCTCCATGCCCTTGCACCCTTGCTTAAAGTCTGCCACTCTCTCTTTTCATACATAGGCTTGCTCTCTTTCTCGATCACTCGATACATAGTCATAGATATCCCGCCGAAATGATTCTTTCGCGCTATAGTTTCTTCTTCCACCCGCATCCTAGATATCGACCTGAATGCCCGAGTCGAAACCAATGCCGCTGTTTGTTATTTCTCGCTTTTCGAGAAGTTGGCCCGAGCGTTCTCATGCATTCGCTCACAGAAGTAACACCGCACATCCATTCTCCCTGCCAAGGACGGATATTAATTCATAATCTCGATTCAAGATGTATCGACCGAATATATCTTGTACTAATTCTCCTCGAAAACCAACAAGCATCCACTATAATTAGCGAACTGACTCACCATCATCACTTAAGTATAAGTAAGAGAAAAGTATATTGACGGATCGAGGAGAAAATTTTGTATGCCGACTCATGGACGAATTCGAAGAAGCTTTCAAAATCAAACACATTAGAACCACTTCGTTTCACCCACAGTCAAATGGAGCACTCCAACTGGTACAATACGAGGAAAAAGAGAAAAACTACAATCGGTGTGTTGAAAATAAGATACGTTTCAACGTATCGAATATACGAAAATTAATCTGCCAAGAGAAATAGACATGTCTCTAAACTATGCGCCGAAGAGGTTCCGCGTGTAACGAGTAGATAAGGATTTTCGCGTAAAACCGCGAACGCGTCAAGTGTTCGTTTCACACGTTAGATAAGAATTCGGGGACCTGCAGGACGAGCTGCAATCGCATACCCTTTTTCTTCACTCTAGCTTTGACTCTTTACGCGAACAGTCTGAATACTTGAGATATACTTTCCTACAGATATACCTTGATAGTTATTTCTTTTTACCCATAAACCCAATACGGTGCAATGCCCTGCCATTTTCAAAGCAAGATCTTGAGTAAATGCCCCTAAAAACTGTACCGAAAGTGTCAAAGAATTTCAATAATTACCGTATAATATGAGACAACACAGGCGTAAAACTAGAGACACCGAAAACTCAAAAACGATTGTTGAACTTAAAGACATATGGTATCGTGTTCAGGTATCAAGTTCTCGGCTATGTGTAATTAGCCGTTGTTACGCTATATCTTCTACATAAAATCAGGTTAGTATCGTGCATCTTAAAGTTCATTCCTACCACACGTTGTATCAACGTCCTATGGAGTACATATGGAGGAATATTCACTTATCTCGATACCAACACCAGCAGTAAACGCGTACGTTTCGAGGGACCCAAACCGAGGCTAAGGAGAGGGGCGTGACGCAGCTAACAAACATACAGGGGCCTGAAACATCGCTCCTGTGACACATCGTGACGCGTCATAAGATAGCCGGCCAGTAGTCCCAGACCTTTGAAACAGCCCTAATGAATCACTGAAAGCGTAACTACGAGATAGCCATCCCTTCACCAGCCGAAAATTATTATAAATACTCGAATCCACAAGAAAATAAAACACTATTAGTCCGAATCTGAGCCCGAGAGTTACGTTTATTCGTAGCCTACCCGCACACCGTGACACAGAAAAGGTCGAGGTTTGACCTTTTTTCGGGGCAATACGACGATAAGGACGAGTAAGGGATAAAAAGGGAGTCAGCCGATCTGGAGTTTATCTAACGTACATAATAGGTATAAATAGACGACTAAACAGTCATCTGACAAATGATCAAATAGACCAACCTACAAATAAGAAAATATTCGCTTCTTTGGATTTAAAGTCGGAATTCTATGGAATTCCAATGCATCCGTAATCAGTTGGAAAAACCGCATATGTTAAACCGAACGGGCAATGGCAGCTTTTACGCATGCCGTTCGGATTAGCTAATTTATTGATTAGCTAATTTCACGATTTTCCAACGCGTGATTAGGAGAGCAGCGAAGAACCTGGCACGAGGTTACATCCACGATATATCGATTTCGTGTGAAAATCTAAAGGTAACTGTGACGAGCACGTAACAAACCGTGTCGCATCTTTAATCGGTTCCTACATTTTCAATTTTATAACGTCTAGTTTCCTTTCTAAGTATTTTTACAGTTATTTACGATATCGGCGTAACTACGAGCGGGAACACGAAGATTAAAATCTATCTTTCAAACAATTCACCATTCCGTTCCGTATTTTTATCATTCCGTTTAAGAAAGAACGGCATCCGATTAACCCTCGAGTTAAAGTATCGTGATTGACATTAGCGTGGATAATTACGTATAGTTTCGGATATGTTAATAAGAAAGGTCTCGTAGAAGTTGGAATACCGGAGAGTCGAACTGGTCCAACTGCGCTTTATTCCTTTTTCCTTCGGGTTTATATAGAATTTCGTATGGTAGGGAAGGGGTATCTTGTGTTTTGGAAAATATTCGTTGTCTCAGGGTTGGCTGCTGAGTCATTCGAGTCATGAGAGACGGGTTAGTTTTGGGTGATTCGTGTCTGGTTCGGGTTTGTCATTGGCCAACTCGAGTTGCAGTTTTGGGTAATAAGATCGTCTTCACGCGATCACCGGTAACGCTATCCGAATGTTCGCCCTTTTTTGACGAATAAATAATTCGCATCGCCTACGCAAATTTCTCCACGAATCGCTAATAAAAGTATTATAGACAGTTCTTTTAACTGCACCCGCTCGAAACGTTAATCGTGTTTGAAAAAGTTCGTACACTATCTCACATTCCGTTCCAACTTCGAACACGAAACATTTCCGTACTTTGAAATTACAGACAGATTTTCGAAACGTAAACTTGTCTTCTTCTCCGCTTATCCTCGACTATTCGAGTGAATTCGTGTAACTGGAAGCGTGAGACTATCGTATTAACCGCACACGCTGAATAGTAGCGTTTACGCGGTTAGAATGAGTTTCGATGGCGTTACGCGTGTAATTTAAATTGAAATTTAGCCAAGTTCCGGTTTTTCCGAAAGAAGGTAAAATATTTAGCTGGAAAAATTTCGGAAAAACAAGTACGACCGTAACGTATAAAGTGGAGGCTGTTCTGAAATCTTTTTCCGAATCATAATATGTTAAGCAGGTGCGGCAGTTCCTAAGATTCGTGGGATATTTTCGTAAACTCGCGTCGAATTTTTCCAACAGAGTAATACCCTTAAAAAATTTCTTCGGCAGAGATATACCTTGAAAGTGGGTTGCAGGAGAATGAAACGTGGAAATAAAGGAAATTCTAGTCGATAGGCTCGTTTGCAATTAATCTACGTCTCGGCATTGGAGACGTAAGAGCGCATCATCGTTACTATGATAAGAATAGGGGCAATGTTGCTGTCGCGTCGCGTCGCGATCGAAATTCTCGTATTTCCGACGGGTCGTAAGGCCGTCTCGCGACTACGGCACGTGTTGCCCGCCAAATTGATATTGGGCAACTGTTTAAGTTGCACGAGCGGAAAAGAGTCGTGTCTACGACGTTCGGCGTTTCGAAAAGAACGTGGCGTGTTGTTGATTCGAAGAGAACTGGTTCAAGAGAACCGATGTCTCTGATGTTTCGAGAGGAAGTGTTTTAGAGAGAACCCGTGTCTCTCAGATCTCGAATCGAAGTGAGCTCCTCGATCTTCCTAAGATCGGTCTTAGGAAAAATCGGGAGCTCTCCAAATATGATTGGCTGTTTTTGACCGAGGGAGTTCCCTTGGTTCGCGAATCCGTGACCTTGGAGAAAGGGAAGGTTCCCCCAAAAAACAACGATAGCGGAGGAAACCCTCTCCTCCGAGGTGGGGTACCTGGGGTCCATTCGCGCGCTGGTGACCCCATCGGTCGTTTGTTACTCCTAGCGAGAGCTTGAGGCTTCCAACGTGTGCGGACCACGTGGAGCCCTCAGGCCTATTGTCAGCCAAGTCTTAAGAGGAGTCGCCTAATTTCGTTAAATTAGGGATTTCCAGGATTCTCGTGTTCCGCGACGCGAGAAGTCAAAGAAAAAAGGTAAAGCAGTGAAACATGCTGAAGGCATGGAGCGGGAAATTCCGATGCCGAATTGTTCGACCCTAAGACCTGGCTGTTGGAAGACCGTAACGGGTCTTCCTTGTTCCACGACGGAACAGTTGCTATCGAAACACGAAAGCGGGTGGCGAGTAGTCGCGTATTATAGTGGAAAAAATATAGTCCACGGTAATCGCGGAACAACGAAAGTGCCATTCGTACAATTTAGAGACGTGAATCGCGTTTATAGTGAAAAAAGGTTTTACAGGTTTACGTATTATTTACTAAACGTGAAATTTAGCGGTGTCACGGATTGTAATTCGATCCGGGTGGCCGTAGTGAAAAAAGATATTCAATTTAAAGTAACGTGCTGGTGAAGATATACAACGTTATAACTTGGAGATCGCGTATAGTTCTGGTACGAAACTACTCCGAGTGTTGTACTACAGAAGTGAGTTACGTCGATGTACTCGACAGAGCCCGAGTGGACTAAAATTGCAAGATCCGAACCTCGATGTTCGCAAGATAATAGACCCAGGAGACGAACAGTCGGGTATTAAACGGTACTTTGTTAGACATACTATATATTCTTAAATCCAGCGTTCTATCTCGCAAGACAGACCAGGGTAGCAAATGCATGGTATCCAAACTGAATAGATTTTCAGTAGTCCGATATCGTGATTGTTAAGCAGGGGAACTTCTTCTCCATAGATAGAACACTAGCAAAAGTCCGGGACTATTATCGAATAACGAGGAAATGTGTAACGAAGTATGTTTGTCCGTAGCTAAAAGCAAGATACTCGGCTTCTTACGGTGGCTGACGCCTTCTCGCATCGTTAGCAGTCAAGTTGAAAGCCTTTTGCAAGTGTCGTGACCACCGTGACTAACTCGCGAGCAAAGGGCCAATGCGAACGACCGAATCGCACGGCCCTTTGTTCCTTGCCGGCTATCGAGCTACTCGATCGGGCTACTCAAAAGTTATTAACGTAGCTCTTATTTGCGAACAAACCGCGTATCATGGCGGATGCGATGCCGTTGGCTGAGATCGAGTCGACTCGCAGGAGATACGGAACGAAGCGAAGGCGAATACAGCAGGAGCAGTAGCTGTAGGGGATGTCGTCGTGGTAGCAGCGAACCATGGGTGAACTGGAGCTAACGAGAAAATGTTACCAGTGGTAACACGACGTGTTCAAAGTGACTTTGATGCCAGTCGGTAAGGGGGTAATCCGGGGGTTAGGCTCGATGCACTGCAGAGCGAAGAAGAGTGTATTCGGTCCGAGTCCGATAGCCTCGAAAAGGAATTCTTGGAGGCAGGAATTGTATTCGATGATATGCACAGACGTATTCGGCGAGGCAGGCCAGCCTGATCGAATTCAGGTAACTCTGGCAGTTTATCGGGAGTTTATCTCCGGGAACTCGGAGAACACCGTCGGTGCTCTCCCATGCCGTATCTTTTATGCAGCGCATCCTTGGAAGGGATCGACAGAGCTCACGCGATACCTGATTTGCCTGGTTGCTAAACCCCTACTCGAAGTACTCGTGATTCAACCGAGCCACAATGCGCGTTAAGAGCCGCGAAAGGGGAGTTGGAGCGTGACCGCCGTGGCGATAGGATCCAAGTGTTTACGATATACGTACAAGTGTCAGCTTCTATAGCGATCCACGGTCAAAGATCTCGGTGAAAAAATTGCGAGAATTTTCGCGTAGTTACAAACGTGAAAATCATTTCCCAGTATAGGAATCATGAACCTGAAGTGGGTCGCAATAAGTATGTCGGCGCTCGTCGCGGCCATCGGGACAATAATCACGGCGTCGTAGGTTTCAAACTGTCCCGTGGTCCTCTGACTTAGGAGCTTTTAAAGCGGTCGAGTGTTCGCGGAAGGGGTGGGGAAAAAAACCGCGAACCCGCGCGCGGGAAAAACTAAGTTTTCGCGGGAAAGGTTTACGCGGGAACCGCCCTCGCGCGGGAAAGTCGCGATGACCGCCCAGGGAGGTCGTAAATTAAGACGACCGTTGGTCTGCAACTTCGCTGCCTGGTCCCAGGCTAATCCCCGGCATGACATTGACGATAGCCAATGCCATCCGCGGGACAATGCCTGTTGACCTGCAGCGACTGCTGGTACGTTGCGGGGACGTACCCGGTGCACGCTCTACCCTAATGTCCCTGCTCCTTTTGCATGGGCGTAGTGGCGGAATCTTAGCCGCCACAAACCTAACCCAAAAGAACCCGGAACCTAACCGACGATCGTACGCAGAAACCACTACCAGCAGCACCTACTCTACGAAAGAACAGGCTATAGTCTTGGAAGCAATAGAAGAAATACGACCAAAACCTACGCGTTTGCCGTCGCTGATATCACAGTACCGAATGCGATCGGATTTATTTCACGCATTTCAAATGGAACAGTGTGTATTTATTTAGAATCTGTCAAGACTGCTATCGGGATTATCGATTTTAATTGCAAAATAACTACGATATACATATTTTCTACCGAAGTCTTTTATTACTCAAGGAAGGTATATGCGTGCCTTTGAATGCTTCTCTCGAGAGACCGGAAGTCAGGAACTAGGCTTCTCCGATATTTTCAGCTTCGAGAGTCGACCCTTATACGTCGACCCTGAAGATATGAAACATATTTCCAAGTCATTTACTGCCACGCATTGCGAAACTCAATTTAGGATATTCGTATCCACGGATAAACTGAACTGCTTCGGCTGCAGCGAAGAGAGACACATAGACAGATATTGTCGAAAAGAAGAACGCTGAACCG